>NW_013566983.1:600000-757649 GCF_000721755.1 Aureobasidium subglaciale EXF-2481 | reverse complement strand
CTTTCCTACCGAATTCTAACTAGCTATACGCCGTATAATAATGCTCCCTTATCTTTCGGACATTTTAGTAGATNTAATAATAAGATTACTTATCGAGCCGATACTAGAACGCATTACTATAGAGAAAGAGGATTAGATCGGCTTCTTCTAAGGAGGAGGGTATTTTATACGAGCTCTAGTAGTTTTCCGCCCGGACGGACCGATAGAGAGCTTCGATAGTACGAAGTCGGTTACCCTTAATCTAATGTCGCTTACTCTAGTACGTACCGATCTAGCCCGGCCGTACGCTAAAGCGATATACGCTATAAAAGAAGCAGTCCTATTCCTACCTATACTCGACTCTGTACGAGGTAAGAGATATCGATCGATATCGAGAGTACGCGTATACGCGCGCGCGCTAAGGACCTAAGGTCGAGAAGAATCCTCGTACGAGAAGTGCTTAGGGCGGTTAGCGCGGTAGAGCTATATATAGGGGTACTACTCGTACGCTGCTTTATATATATATATATATATATATATATATATATATATTTATATATTTTTTTCTTTTTACTTTCTCGTAATAAGTTGTCGTATAGGAAGGGTAGGGCGGGGAGAGCTCTTTAGTCTTTAGTCGCGTCTTAGCGTCGCGTCGAATAGAGACGAGTAGCTATCTTTAACATATAATCGAATAACGTAACTACGGCTCGAACGGTAGAGATGTCGGTATACCGGCTAGATGTCGAGGCGGACTTTTATACGCTATAATTTTTAGCTCCGTACGGGTAGAGATTAAAAATGACTTTAGCGTACGGGCGAAAAGGCCCTAAGGGCAGGTCTAGAGGTCGGCTCGTAGGATCCGATTAGCTAGCGGGATGCGGGGAAAAGGCCCCGAGGGTAGGGGACCTTTTAACCTAGAGTTAGGGCTTTTTGCTAGCTTCTTTAACTTAGACGAACTCGTCTTAAAGCTAATTATTATCTAAGACGCGTTTTAACAGCTATCGACGACTCTCTAAGAGTTCTTCCTTATTACGCGGATCTTAGAGAAAATTCTAACCCCTTCGATTTTCTGCTATATTGTCTTTAATTTTTAGGAGGTGTAGTATAGGTATAACGTCCTCCCGCTACTCGTCTAGATATAGTAGAAAGAGCTCTATAAGAAGATTCTATCCCGTACTAACTAAATCTGCGACGAATAGCTTAAACTATGTTATAGAAAGCTCGAGCGCCTTATACGAGACGGTCTCCTAATCGTCTAACTAGCTAATATACCTAAGGCAGGTCGTGCTATCTCGTACCTTTCTGCTATATATACGTAGTCGAGTTACCTAAGCGAACGGTAATCTACTACTATAGATTAAAAACCTATCTCGTATATCGTTAAGAAGGTTATAAGGGTCGTCTACCTTACCCTCTATAACTGCTAAAACGGCTCTTTATATAATAAGTATCTAGCTAATCTTAATAAAGCGAGATAAGGTAGGTATAAAGGCGTTTACATCTATAAAGATACCTTTTTTCTCGTTAATTGCTATTATAGCGAAAAATCTAATAATTACGCTCTCGAAGAGATTACACTTAAGCGTATAATTAAGTAGAGATATGCAGAAAAGAAGGCATTCGCGGTCGAGTTCTGCCTTTACTTACGCGACGTCGTAACTCTTCGAACAGTTTTCGTTTATCGAAGGTATGTCGACTTTTTATATAAACGATAAACGCTTTTTTCCCTTTACTAGAAACCGATTAAGTAAGGCACCTTACTTTAGTGTAAGTTAATATATAAGCTCGATACCCTAAGTAAATGCTACCTTCCGATAGATAAAGCAGATTAAGCGCTTCTAAAGGCCCTTATATTAACGATAAGATGCTTCTTATAGTTTAACTATAAGTAGTCGATTAGACGCCCGTAGACGCTGCATAAAGCTATTAATCCTTATTTAATCGAGAGGGTTAATCTTGTCCTAGCAGATAGACTTATATACTTGCTCTACAATCCGATTTAAGCTCTCTCCTAGCTAAAACAGAAGCGCCTCTTTCGTAGGATCCGTAAGGTAAGCAAGCGGTGCTAGGGTAGTAAAGGTGTAACCGTTTATATACCTAGCCCATCTTATTATCTCTAACTAAGGAGAAGAATTAAGTTTCGTCTGGCCTTAATTACTGATTCTTTAATAAGATAAGTGGTACGCCTCCTCTTTCGATTTAAGCGTAGACAGGATTTATAAGGATATTATGTCTTTTTCAGATTTCGAAGCTCTTAGTTATTCGCGAGGATTATTTCGTTTTGGGCCTAGAAGCTGCGTTACTTTACGATTTACCTTAAAAAATCGTATCTAGAGGTTATTACGAAAGAATGTCTGGCAGTAATTACAACTTTCCTATAGGACAATCTAAGTCTATGCCGCTTTTACACGCACATTACTACCTCTTTTATTCAAATTCACCCACTTATAGGCGGATTTGTAATGCTGTTATATCCTAGCAACCGACCTACATATGTAACTACACTGCTGGCCGGCTCTGTCAAGGCTCGTACATCTAAGGCCATCGTAGTATGTTTTAAGGCACTCGATAGGTTCTACATCTGGATCTGGATATATAACGTCCTGGGCGGATCGCGCGACAGAGTCGCCTAGATTGTCGATAATAGACTGGATTCCCTTAATCGATTGACTGCTGATGGGCGAATGCTAAGCTCGTAAATAGCTTTTAATCGCCTACGGAGGTACTACAAACCGACACGACCTGCAGATTATAATCTTATATTATAGCAGATAGGTAAGATAAGCATCGAATTCGTCCTTAGGGAATAACATCGATGACGAGAGACGAAAAGGAGCAGCTTAGAGATGGATCGATAGTTTATATAAAGTTAGAAGGTAAGCATATACAAAAGATTGCTCATTAGGGTGAGGTAAGAAATGCCTAAATACAGAACGCGTAGCAGTTAGGACGCGAAGCGCGCTAAAGAGCGCGTAGAGTAGCGCGTTAGCCCAAATACTTTAGCGACGCCTACAGGCTTAAGATCTATTATTCTATTAGTAGCACAATGTTTCTTTATAAGAAAAAAATTGGTAGACAGTTAAGATAGGATATTTAGATCTAGACAGAGAGTAGAGAGCATGATCCCACAATACGTAGAGGCATACGGACGCTGTAAGATTGTGTACGATAGGAAAAGTTTTAATGTTGCGGCGAAACTCCGGAGGAGGGGCCAAAATGTTCGAAAGGCTGAATTGTTCGTGGCATGGAGGTGAGGTCAGATTACCCGAAACACGAGACACAAGCCACAAGGCTTTAGTTGTATCGTGTAAAGACAGACATATGCTAGACGTTCACCGCAAGAGGCAAGACCCTTCCCTAGAAATGTAATGAGAGCATCCAGAGACAAGGGCCTCTGCCCTTATTGAGTGTTTTGCATCCTTTTAATAATCCTACAATCCAGAAAATAACTAGTATGGTCGGGGACCCCGAACTTTCTCACCGTATCGAGATCAGAAAATGAGGTCTGGGGGCGGACTTGCCAGTTTGGAATCTAGTCAGGAGCTGAACTTCAGCCTCAAGCCCAATGTCTCACCTGTGGAGACGGCAGGAAACGGGATATTCATAGTCGTTAGACTTTGCGCGATAATCGATCGCGTCGCGAAGTGAGTCCATCTCAACGACCTCGTTGTCCCAACGTGTTTCGGCTCTCGAGTGAGCACTCTTCGTCGTTGTCGAAGATGTGTGGTTGATCATCTTACATGCTGACAGGTACTCTGCAGGAACAGAAAGAAACATGTGACAAAGCCTACCCGAGATTTCCCTCAGGGTCAATAAGGTTTTGACTCTAACCATTTCTGGACGCAAATTCGCTCAGCCCGATCACGGAAGGGCCACGCTTTTCCCATCCACGCGACCTTGGCGACTCAATCTGCTTTTCGCTCGACCTTCCCCTCGTTCTTCCATGCCAGTATCTCCTACTCAAGCGTCTTAGCCCGAAACTATCAAGCCCCTGCAGGCCAATCTAGATCTTCAGCTGAGGTCGGTTCCTCCCAGACAGCAAATGGTGAGCGTTACCTTTACTACGAACGCCACATAGAGTTCGCAAGGCCATGTTCTAGTACTCGGCCAGACCGACATTTCTGCTATACTAGAGCATCGATGAGAGGATGCTGTGGTATATATGGTAGGGTGAACGCAGCCAGTACAATCCAGATTCAAGCTCATCTTCCTTTCCAATCCACTGCCATCTTCACAACATCAAGATGCGTTTCTCATCCTATGCTCTTCCGGCTCTGGCGGCTCATCTGGCTGCTGCCTTGCCTAGACCTCAGGATATCGATCTTGATATGGTCTTGGCCGCTCCGGACCCGACATACTCCCAAGATATCGGTGCCACTGCTCAGACAATCACCGTCGATCCTCAAGCTCTCATTGCATCAGCTACCGCTGCTGTTTCTTCTGTCAGCGTCGCAGTCAGTGATGTCCTGTCCCAGACTGCCGTAGTCAACTCCAAGAGAGCGGCTGCCAGCCCTACCACTTGTGCTTCCCAGCCTGCCGGAGCGTCCTCAGCTCCTACTTACGCTGCTGATGTCGACAATGTTTCCAACTTCCGAGCAAACACTTACTATTCATCCGTTGCTGCTGCTGCCCCAACCCCCACTGGCTATACTCAATCGTTTCAGGCCCAAACGGCTTCTAACAACGCGTAAGCTAAGATCCCTTCTGTTCGCAATAGAGTCTCGAGCTAATGAAAACACTAGATTTGGTTACATGGGGTAAATTATCATCCTGCTCCGTTCGCAACCAAGTCTCGAGCTAACCCAAACTAGGTTTGACACTTTCGATGACTACGATGTCAACACTTGCGCAACCCGATGCAACGTCAAATACGGCTGTGTTTCGTTCAACATCTACTTCGAACGTGATCCGTCTGGTGAGTATACTGATATCATTCTTGTGTTCAAACCACAGCTAACTCGGTGCAGTCAATCCCGATGACTCGTCCTGTTCGGATCCTCGCTCCGTCACTATGATCAAGTGCGTGTATTGGGGTGGCCAGGTCACCCAGGAGAATGCTCAAAACACCGGCCAGCCGCGGGGTAAGTTTATTGTTGCCATTGCCGGCTCGAACGGATACGTCTCTACCCAGATCTCTACCCCTGCTGGTTACCAAATCGGCGTCCCTTACGGCAAGTTCGCCATTAATGCACCTTACGATGCTCAGGGCTACAACACCGTAAGTGAACAAGATTGGTTGTCGAAGACTCCCGCTGACTCTAGACAGTACATGGGAGCCAAAATCTTCACCGGAACATGGGACGTCTCTCAGTGCTCCAACTACTGCGATGCCCAGACCAAGTACAACCTGGCTACAGCTCCTAAAGATGGCACACCTGCCAAGGTCTGCAAGTTTTTCAACACTTACCTTCTGCAGGCCAAGTTGGCCAATGGCACAATCGTTCCTCAAGGTCAATACTGCTCGCTCTACACCGAAGCTTGGCCCATCAAGTACGCTGTCAATGGCGGTCAATGGAGAGGCCAGGATCAGTACACTGTCGACTACAGCTTCGGCTACGCCAAGACTGCCAGTTCTTCTGATGTCGACCCGACTCTCGGAGACGCCAATGGCGCCAAGTACCAAGCTGTTGCCGACATCAAGTGGTCGTCGCTGCAGCCTTTCTGTTCGAGTTTCCTGAGCTACTCGACTCCTCTCGTGACTGTCGCCACCACTACTTTCGTCACTCCCGTCGCTACTTCCACTGTCTATTCAATTTCAACTGTCGCTGCCATGCGCAAGCGTGCTGGCGGCGCTTCTCCTACAGCAGGCTTGACCACTGACGCCTCTGCGGGTATCGCGGTTCTGATAGATGACAAGAACACCACGTGGTATCTGCCTCAATCTCAGGGCAACGTCAACGCCCCTATCCAAAAGCGCACTGCCTCCCTGGCGATCCCCGGTGGTCTTTCCAAATACCCTACCACAGTGATTAGATCTGCATGTGAGATGCAAGCGACTCCAGTCACCGCGACTTCAACAATTACCAGTGCGGTGACTCTCACTACCGCCACTTCCACCACGGTAACCTCGATCATCTCATACACAACCGCCGCTGCCCACCCTAAACCTAAAGCCGATAATCTCATTATCAATGCTCCTGGCTCAACTGGCAGTGGCAAACCGATGGATTATGTGAACTATGGATTGCCCGATTCAGCTATTGGAGCCTTCAACATCGACCCTACGAAGCCCGTTGTCCATGTCGGCTTCTACATCGATTCCTCGACCGGTTACGTCATGGATGGCACTTACGGCCTCATCATGGCTGCCTACTCGATGGACGCAGCGTCGAGGAACAAGTATGCTGCTATGGTGTACTGGAAATCGCCATCAGCCATGGCGTCCTCCAATTATGATCCCCTGGTGTGTACGCAGACCGCACCTTCGAACTTCTTGCATTGCTCGATCACAAGCTCTGGTACGACGACGCCGCTCCAGTTCTTTGCTATGGACTACAGCGCCGCTTCGGATCTGTTCGTTGCCGGTAACGGGCTCACACTCCAGTACGGCCAGTATGCGGCAACTGTGAGCCTTTATAATTAGAATTAGATTGTTTCGAGAGACGTGTCGGTGGGAAGTTATGATAGAAGCTATCAAAATTGTCCCGGGCATGCGGAGTTTTGCACCTGTTTATATACCCAATACATCGGTCTGTCTTATCTTCAAAATCAAGTTGATGTGTTCTATTCGCTGAGAGCTCGAACAAGTGGTGAGAATTATGTTTTCGTGATCGAGAGAACAGCAGGACCAACCGATTTCTATCATGGACAATGCATGCATCATAATTGTTATCTTCTATACATCTTGCTTTTGCGAGATGTTGTTGGATAGCGATAGTTGACCGATGGTTGTCATCTACTTGATAACGAACCATGTCGCCGATACCCAAAAGAACCAGCTTGAAGACAGAAGCGGTCCACAGAGATACCAAGCCATCTGAATACTATGCTGGCTGGGATGATTCGACCTTGCGAAGAACGTCCAATTCTGTGAAAAGGCCTTTGTGAATGAACCGCTGGGGATATCAATATTGAGGCAATTGAGAAGGCAAGGAGTTGTTGGAAGAAAATTATCAATCTTACAACATTAACGAGAGTGTGGCTTGCTACAGTAACAAAGTATTCTATCCCATTGGGCTCATATCCAGTCATATCAATATGTACAAATTCTTTTCCTCGCCACACTCAACCAAACTCAGGAGAGTAGCTTAGTTGTAGGTGTAGACCTGTTCGGGACCAAGGTTGCCCCAGTTGCGCTGGCTGTCAACATTGCTGGCACCGAACCAAGCAAGCTCGTTCTGCTTGTTAACAACAGTGATGACAGCAAAGGCAGGAGCAGAGTTAGCAACGTATCTCCAGCTGACGGTGTAGTCACCGTTAGCACACTTCTCGTTGTTAAAGGACTTGTTGCTAGCGTTGACGATGGTGCAATGCTCGGTCTTGCCGTTAGCGACAATGTCAAAGCTGTAGTCGCAAGTGGAGCCAGTGCTCTTAATGGGTGGAGTGGAGTGGAGTAAGCCCCTTCTCCACTCCACTCTAATTAGTATAGAGTAGAATGGAGTGGAGTGAGACCTCACTTCATAGAGTTTATGGAGTGGTAGCAAAAGGGATGCCCGAATGGTGTCAGTTTTAGAGGTGTATAAACAGGAAAAAACATGTAATCTAGTTAATATGAATAGTCTCCTCGTCGTCTTTGCCTCCGTCCCTCGTGCCTATAAGAACTTAAGGTAAGATAACACCGTTCCTTAACCGATCCTTAGTGCATTAAGTGTATTTAACATCTTACGACGAGTAAGATAGGGTTACTAAGGGAAGAAGTATTCCTCCAGTTTTTGCATATCGCTAACTCGTTATATGAAGTAATCGATAGTAGGAACACCCTTTAAACTAAAAGGGACTATATACGAGTCTTAGAAATAGAATGTTAGCTTTAGCGGATAGGTAGTACCTAGAGCGCAGGTAATAGGGTTATCTGATAGCCTTCCTAAGTCGTGTTTGATGAGAGCCGCGATGCTGTGTGAAGCAGTGTATCATTGATCGCGCAATGTGTAATTGAGACTTTGGACCCTTGTGTTGATATTGTTGTGCACACCGCTGGCCTTTTGTAAGGACAGCAGTCGATCCGAGCTAGCGCCACATATGTATCGGGCCCGTAATTGCGGTGACTCAACAACGGAGGTGACTTCGAGCCAAGGCTTGTTGGGTTTCGAAAGTCAGTCTGAGCCTCACGATCTTGATTGGTCTACAACACGAACACGACGATGAGCCTTCGAAGGCTGACTGGACAACATGCCATTGTTGACGACCGATTTACGATTCGCAAGGTCGATCAACGTACGTCTCCGATCGTGAACTCGAGGAAAGGATACGATCATGAGTATCTAGTTCTGGTTACTCTCCTTTCCTCCCTTCTGTACCATTCCTCGCCTCCGAGTCGACCTCAGCTTCGTCACTCACAACTTCCTTTTCCTTCCCATCCCTGCCATCAACTCTTAGCTCCTCAGCAAGGACGTCCATCTGCTTGCAAAGCTTGTAGAGGAAGCTGTTCTCCGATAACCCCGAGATAAGCTCAGCATGCGGCCGCTTGCCCACATCGTGAGCTTCGTCATCATCATCGACAGCGGAATGATCATCGCCGCCTACGTGAATCAACAGCGTGTGGACGAAAACCTCCTTCAAATAGGCAAAAGTGAAGCCCTCTGTCAACGTTGCAACAGCCTGACAGACTTCATCTGGAAAGTCGATGGCTGGGTCTGAGCTTAACTTTTGTTGCCAGTACTGGCAGTAGAGAAGTCGTTCCCGTTCGGAGGGCGCCTTGAAGTGGTATTTCCGATCGAATCGCGAAGGTCGTTTGGTGATACTGGTGTCAATCCTGTCGAGGTGATTTGTGGATCCGATGATCAGAAGACCGTCATTCTCCTCCACACCGTCGACTTCATTGAGAAAGAACGATCGAAGCTCATCTGTGATCAAGCTGTCCAGATCTTCAAAGATGAGCATCGCGGGTGCAATTGAGCGGGCTTTGTTGAAGATTTCACGGATACTCGCTTGGTCGCTTTGACAACCAGATGCTTTGAAGCTCTTGACATACAGGTTAGCTACGTTCTTTTTGCGAGCCGAGTTCATCAGGGCTTTGATGGAGATTGTCTTGCCACATCCAGGAGGGCCGTAGAGGATGATTCCACGCTTCCAGGGAATATTGTATTGCTGGTAGGTGGACTTGGCATTGAAGAAAGAATCAACATCTTTGATCAGATTTGCTTTCATGACAGGATTGATGATGACATCTTGCCATGACGCTTTGCTGACTGCCTTGTAGAGAGCTTTATTTTTGACCCAGTCACCATCCTCGTAAACATAGACCTCGTCGTGAAGTTGTCGAGTCCATGTGCCACAAGCCTTGATGAGCTGGTCGGCATAAGAAGCCTGATCATTTTGCAGAAGTCCCTCGTCCGTGACGATAGCATAGTATTCTCGTATTTGCCATGCGCTGTCGACCCATCGGAACTTGTAGCATGGCACAGTTTGGCCATTCCATCCCAAACCCCAATGTGCGAATAGTATGCTGTCCGAGACAGACCCTTCTGGCTCATCCAGCGAGCGAGCGGGCTCTTGATACCTACGAATGGCCGTATACATTCGCTCGCCACCATCAATGCGAGCGCTTGCATGCCCTGCTTTGGCGAAGCCGAGAATATCACACTCTTCCGCTCCAATCCAGGTGACAAGGCTGGGATAGTGAGCTTCCCTAAGCTCGTTCTGGAGGAAGACCTCGGAGTTCACTCGCAAAGCGGATCCATGTTTGTGGTAGATGTCGAAAGCGCCGCGCGGGGACTTCTGTGCGCTCGCCATGATAAAGTAACTGTCTTTTTGTTTCCTAGGAAGGATTGAGAATGTAAGGAGGTTGGAGACGAATGATGATAATCAGAAATTTTATACTTGGACTGCATCTGGCTGCCTGTTCTAGGCGCCCGTGAGCCAGACTGCCATTGGTCAGAAATACGACTGGCGATGATTGGCTGAAATAGTGCAAGGTGAGTCACGTCCTCTGAAAAATGAATACTGTATTGATGCAGCACGATTTGACATTGTTGGTGGCAAGCAGACGAGACAATGTACAGGTCGACAGGCCACGAGGACGCCGGGCTGAGAGACGGGCGTGAATTCGAAGCGCGTTTGTCGCGATACCCCGCGCAATTGAATCTGGAGTGGCACGGCCCACGTGACCATAGCATCCGCAGACCGTCATACTCGGAGTAGCTGGGACCAGGTGTGGGCGTGCGTACCTTCAGCTGGCATCATGCAAAATATCGTTACTACATACGCAAAGTTC
Organism: Aureobasidium subglaciale EXF-2481; assembly: GCF_000721755.1. Lineage (NCBI taxonomy): Eukaryota > Fungi > Ascomycota > Dothideomycetes > Dothideales > Saccotheciaceae > Aureobasidium > Aureobasidium subglaciale. The sequence continues at coordinate 747,298 of NW_013566983.1, read as the reverse complement.
TCGAAATCTTCGACATGCTTGTTGCAACTTCCATTAAATGGCACTGCGTCGTAACAGGATGTGGTACTTAGAAAAATGATATTTCGGCACCGTGTTACCATTTTTTCACACACGCACGGAACATCGAAGCAGCATGTGGATCGACTCTTGAAGATTGCATGAAAATATATGGATCAACACGCGATGACCAGGCATTACTACAGGTGAACTGGACTTGTGTCCACATAAAAGAGCTCGATTGTGATGGCTCTAGTTGGCTTCCGAGCCTTGAGCACCACACTTTTCAGTGCAGTAGTAGTTCATCTGAGTACGGTGTGTCAGTATAAGACACGGAAAAAGCTCTGGGAAGCCACTGACCTCATCACCACCGATATGCCAGGCAGCTGAATTGCATTGAAGTCCATCCTGGTTGAAAAATCAGCACCGAGAACAACGATCCAATGTCTGCGTCAAGGCGTCTTACAAATGTGCAGTCCTCACACTTGTCCCACTGCTTGTCGCCTGTGTTGCGAACTTTGTAATGATCGCAGGCGCACTTCGAGGCAGTGATGTCGATCTCGTAGTTCTTTTGCCAGTTGTAGCTGACGCTCCACCCAGTACCTCCAATAGGCGCCTCCGTTCTTCCAGTCACACAGACAGCAGAGTTATGGAGCTTCGCTTGGGCTCTGCCCCCCAGGAGAACATTAGCTACGACCTTCTTGCAGATATCAGTCGGCGCTGTGATCCTACCCGGGGCCGAAAGCTGCGAGAAGCAGCGAGCAAAGCGCAACATTCAAGGTCGACACTGAATGCATGATATGTCGGTGGTGGATGTGAAAGTCTTTGACGTGGGAAAATGGAGAAAAGGAAGTGATGTTCACAGACTGATGGGAAGTTGCCCTCATATGTACCTGCAAGACACAGAGAACCAACAGGACACAATCTCGAGCCCTTTCCAGTTGAATGATAGTCCCTCAGGGCAACGGCAGGCGATTTCAGATGACTCGTTCGTGTTCGGGACTGAGTTTGTTGAGAGGATCTTCTTGGACCACTGTTCAATTCTTGGTGTTGCGTGTGTAGATTGGGAGATTGAACCTTATCACTCAACCCAGTCTTGTTACATGTTTTCGGCCATTTTACCGACGTTGAGTGTAGGACGACCTTGATGTTCCTCAAGAGTACTGTCAAGGGAGTGCGCCGACCACCTCGTGAAGTGCACAGCCTCTAGGGCTTGCTGTCTCATCGGAAGTTTTTCCATTCAAGACTGTTGTGATCTTCGACCACGAATCATTCGATGTTGTTGGCAGTGAGCTTGAGATGCTAATCGGCGTGAATCATATGAGATGAAGTTCAAGAAACGCGCTGGGGTCGCTTCAACCTTCCCCAGATCCCGACACGGCCCGATATAGGCTCTCCACGTGCATACCTGCGGCCCTCCAGGCCTAGGAGATTATCGTTCATGCTTTGTTTCAGGTGCCCGTATTCACCTCCAAGCACAAAAAGTCTGATGCATGGACATCGTGTTAGCTGATCCTTCGACGCAGTAGTATATCGCACTTCGCAATGCTCACAATGCCCTATTGACAAGTTCGATGGCCGGAATCACCGACATAACGTGGTATATAAGAGCGGCCATCTTCTGCGTCTAAAGATCAGCAGCTCCAGCCTTCTTTCCTATCAGGTAGCCATTCAGCTTCTTCACTCCCTTGCGAAATGCATCTTCCTACTCTGACCCTGCTTTATGCAGCATCTGCCATCGCATCGCCTCTCGCGCTTCGCTCTGAGCATGACGCTGCTGTCATGCTGCCCGAGGATGTGATGGTTCTCACCAAGAACGGCACTGGTAAGTTGGAAGCCGCCCTTGCAGGGTATAGATACTGATGTACGCCCTGCAGTCGAGGCCATCAAGTCGACTGAGTGGATCTCTACGCTTGAAGCCGCAGGAGTCCTACTTGAGAGGCCAGCTGTTGACGAAGCATATCTCAATGCGACGGATCGGCCTGCAGAGATCTTCAGCTCCAAGGCAAACCTTGAGAAGCGACAAGCAAGCTGCGATAATACTTTCGCGGTCGTCACTGACACTACTCAGCGATTCGTTGACTGGGACGTTCAAATGTCGCCTGTAGTCTGCGCCGTGGGTGACATGGATATCAGTGTCATGAAAGGATGTAAGTACAACATGCTCTCGTCTCGAGCCGCTTCTTTCTGACAAGATCTTGCAGACACTGTCGCCAACGCGGTGACTGTCTCAGGAAGTGGCAGTCCGACCCTGATTGCCAACAAGTTGACTGCACAGTTCGGAGTCCAGTTCCAGCGTACTTGGACAACACAGAGCTCTGTCACCACCAAGGGTACTGTCAAGGACGGCAACTGTGGTGTTATGATAACTCGTCCTTTGGTCACTCGTCGTTATGGTCGTACCATGCAAGGCTGTCCAGGAAGCTTCAAGCAAGTCGGGACTTGGATGGCAGATGATCATGGCAGTGGCAGCTACGCAGGTATTGACTGGATCTCGGGGGCAATCTCTATGTGTAGCAAGAAGCAGAGTACGCCCCCTCTTACTCGTTGTGAGGGAGCTGGCGAATTCAACTGAGCCTCACGGTGAGGTTCGCGCTTTTGAGCCTTGTCGACTGATTGAACAGGTCCGACTGCGACAGGTCAATTGCGCAATCTGAAGGCGGAACCGAGTTGAGTGTGAGAGGCAGTGAAATGCAGTGGCTGTGTTGTCGTCGTCGTTACGGATGGCGGACGTACATGACGAGGCACGAGATAGACTGACAATTGACAATTCCCTTCGCTGCCTCAGTGCATCTTCTGCTGTACACTATCACACCACCGGCTATGTATGTATTCGTAGTAAGTGGCTATGGCTCAACTTGGATCAAGCTTGCATGGTGGCGATCCGCGCAGGGTGTCGTTCATTGTGATAGACGAAATGTCAAAAATGTGGAAGGAAGACGCGACAGAATTACGCGAAGGAGATTGGTGCGACTTCGGCGCGTGGCTACGTCACGACCGTCAAACGCCGCCTGGATTGCCTAGTACAGCGCGCGGATAAGAATTCTTCCACAAACTTCCCTGCGCAGACCACTATCGGGCCACATGCGACTTCTCCGCCCTGGACACAATTCGAATGTGAAGCCTGGGGAATCAAGAATACCTTGTTCTCAGCAGATTGTGTTCTTGATCGCACCGCGACGCATTAGAGGTGAGGCGACATCGATGTGAACATCACTCTTCAACAGTCTACACCGAAGAGGGCTGTTCGTCCAATATCCGGCGTGCGCATGTAGAACCAGCCGACTCTTAGGGTCCGGGGTCTCCATGGGGTGCGGATCTGCACGATGCCTTGCCGACGTGCTTGCCGTATACAGGTCTGCGGGGTCATCGCGTATATCTGCAAGCCATGATGACAATCATCGTTACTTCGGTAAGAAGATCTCACAACCGGCGATGACCTCGGTCATGGAAGCAGAAGAGTATATGAGCGTGTGGCAGCGTGCTGTTTTGGATGTTCAAGACAACTCTCAGCCGACCCTATGTTGTTCCAGACCATCGCCATCACTGGCATTCTTAGGCTGGCTTATGCCTCTTCTGCTTTGTCAAACAATGGCTTGACAGTCAATACCACCAGTGGACAGCTCCAAGGCTTTGTCAACGAGACAGCACCCGATGTTCGTCAATTCCTTGGTATACCCTATGCGCAACCACCGGTTGGAGCTCTGAGATTTGCTCCGCCCGTAGACTTCGTATCGAGCCAGTCCATCAATGCGACCGCACTACCGAACTCCTGCATGCAGCAATTTTCGAATGGATCCACCATCTACACAGCGTACGAACAGCAATTTCTCACCAGTGGAGGTCAGTCAGAAGACTGCCTCTTTCTCTCCGTTTGGACACCTTCGATTGCTGGCATCGACGCAAAAGGCTCTCCTCTTCCAGTCTTTCTGTACATTCCTGGAGGTGGATTCACTGGTGGAGGTCAGAACTCCATGTACAAGATTCCGGACAAGTGGGTGCAGAGAACGCAGTCGCATATCGTGGTCGTGATGAAGTAAGTTCTCTCTGTCGCTAGCCGCACGACAAGTGTTGACGATGACAGCTACCGCGTCAACGTATTTGGCTTTCCAAACGCTGCAGCTCTTGCACATCAGAATCCAGGATTACTTGATCAGCGCAAAGCGTGAGTGATAAAGTCTTTGCTGTTCCACGTCTTATACTGAACGTGGATAGTGTGGAGTGGACCTACAAGAACATTGCTCAGTTCGGTGGTGATCCGAACAGAATCACACTCTGGGGCCAGTCAGCTGGTGGTGCGAGCGTCGCAAACTACCCCTATGCGTTCGCAGATGATCCGATTGTAGCTGGCTTGATCGCAGACTCCGGAGCTACGGGCATCATCGCAAAGTCTGATCCGACGCACACCAACTTCACAGCTCTCGCCGGTCTTGTCGGCTGCAGTAGTCTGAATGCCACCGCTGAACTCGCATGTGTGCGAAACGTCAATGCGACGGCCTTGGAGAGTGCTTTGTCGAACTATGTTATCAGCAAGAAGACTCCCGCGATCTCTTTCACACCATCAGATGACAACATCACTGTATTCTCCAACTATACTGATCGTTTGGTTCATGGCCATCTTGCACCTCTGGTAAGTTTCTTGTCGCTTCGCAAGCACGCGAATTGGTCACTTACTTGAATTTCATAGCCATTGATAACTGGCTCAAACACAAACGAGGGTGCAGGATTCGTACCTTTCACCCCAGCCGGTCCAGGTAACGCGACGCTTGTCAATACTACACTGTCTATCATCGCTTGTCCTGTCGCTCGAGACGTCGCCCGCCGTGACATCGATCCTTCACTGTATCCCACCTACCGTTATCTCTACACCGGTAACTTCAGCAATATCTCGCCCGTCTCCTGGTTCGGCGCGTATCACAGTGCTGAGCTACCTCTGCTCTTCGGCACACATGATGAGTATGGCCCAGGCAACTCCACCAGTTTCGAGTATGCCGTGAGTCAGACAATGGAAGCGTTGTGGTTGAGCTTCGCGGAGAATCCAGCTGCTGGTCCGAAGAGATTCAACAGCTCAGATGGTGGCTACTTTGCTTGGCCCCAGTTCCGACCGAATGCAAGCGACCTCGTCGTGTTTGCAGAAGGTGGTAAGACTTTGCAGCTCGCTGAAGCCGGTCCCCGAGTTGATGACTTCTGTGGGCTGTGAGCATGCGGAAATGTGGGGAACTGTATGTGCGCACTCGAGGACGCGAGAATGACGTGGGATTTCTAACGTGGGTCTGCTCGCTGGTTTCGCGAGGTTCAGCCAGATCAACTGTGAGCTTGGCATTACCGGCCTTCGATTCTATCAGCGGTTGATTGTAGACAGCGAAGGACAGGCAGACATATGCGCAGGCTTCTTTATCGCAGTACGGCATCTTTACGTAGTAAGAATCGAGATTTTGAATATGAGATGTCCAGTTTGAAGATCAGAGGGTTTCGTGATCAGAGACCATGCCGCCAGATCATCCGTCTGTGCAAAGTGTGTTACTGACCAAAAAACCCGAGAGTCTGTTCCCGCACAATGTCAACTACGTGGCATCACACTATTCATCTCTAGAAAACGATATCTAACAGCTTCTCTGTCCCCTCAAGTATCTCAGAACCAAAGGAGTCGTCACTCCGAGTGCTCGTTGATCGGTCAAGCGAGGCAGAAAACGCAGACCAGGGTCTTATCCTCACCAACGATTTGAGGTAGATCCTGATCTGCAAAACACCAGCGACCGACCACCTTCCAGACTCGGTTATTGCCCAGAGATGATTCATTCCCTATAGACAAACCCTATGGAGTGTCATTCTGCCGCAGAAGTTCGAAGATCCGGAGCGGTGCGATGCGAGAGCTGATAACTGAGACCTGCTGAAGATGTGCTGCACATCCTACCTTCTTGGAGCGTGCCGACTGGTGTGACGCTCTTGCCGGCAATCGAGGCCGAGTACGCGTCAATACGAGTGATCGGGTTCAAGTTGTCAGCACCAAGAACACCGCATGCTTTCTTCTTACAACAACATCACAATTGGCCGCAATCATGGCATCCTCAATCCCTACGATCGATCTCAGGAACACCACGTTGTGCCCCCCTTCGGTATTCTTTGCACAATGTTGAAGAGCCACGTTCTCTGGTCTCGGCATGTGACGACGTTTTTCTGCGGCCGAACAAGTTCAAACCGTTGTCAAACGTCCTGTAGTATTCGATGATGCGGTTTCACCCAATCTGCAGTGGTCAGCAACGCTCGAATCCTTCGACGGTCGTTCCACCAAAAGTTGTCGCTGCATCTTATGATCCTGACATTCACTGGAGCCCGCGAGGCCCGTCGCTGCTTCCTCGGGTTGATCACTACGCCATTGATGAATTTAGATCATAATGTATAGCTTATACTGACAAGTAGGGCACCCGCGCACGCAATAGGTCCACTGTCTGTCACTCGTGAAAGGCGCCTCTCAATAATCGCGACCTCCCGATTAGTGCACCCTGTCTCACTCCTTCGACAATTTCTCGCTTCCCTTGTGAGGCTCCACAACAATCCCTGCAAGGCCTCAGCTCATTCGATACAAGGTGGAATGATAGGCTTTCCGTCGTCGCGTGTTCAGCCCTTTTTACAGAGCGCAATCCATTCTTCTTCGCTTGTTCTCTGTTCGGTACTCGGCAGAAAGCAATATTTCACATTCCCGGCGCCTGTGGCTTCCTGACATTAGCGATATCACTGCGTATATCTAGAGCAAGTGATTCTACGCGACCTTGGCCCAAGCCACCTACCTGCCCTTGGATCAGGCTCTCGGGTGTCCACACGGGGTCGTACCAAACACATATAGCTGGTCTAGACACCTCGAGGCTCTGATGTGTCATACTTCTTCCATCCTGTCTCTTCAATATTCGGCTAAGACTAAGAAATTCCGCCTACACTTATTACTAGCCGGACATCCACACTCTACCCTGCCATACTGGAGCTGGTCTCATCCTTACCTTTGATGTCTGTTACTATCACCATTGAGCAACATGCCCGCACTGCAAGGATCACTCTTACCTCGCGCCACGATCGTACACAGTAAGGCGTATCTGGATGATGACATCTCGGCGCGAATACTCGGCATCACTGGCTTCTTCTGCTTCTTCTCTGTCGTCGTCGTGACTCTGAGACTGTACGCTCGTGCCTTCATGGTACGCCGACTTGGCTGGGAAGACCTACTCATCTTCATCACCGCCCTTTTCGTCATTGGTTGCTGGACTTGCTTCGTTGGGGAAGCAAGCACTGGAGTTCTCGGTCGACACAGCGTGACGTACACAATACCACAATATGAACATTTCCTGATGTGGACATTTCCTCACCAACTCTTCCTCATGCTTGGTGTCGGCACCTTCAAGTGTAGTGTCGGCTTCTTCCTCATCCGCGTCGGGCGGAGCAGATGGGCTCGATGGGCGTTGTATGGCTTGATGGGTGAGTCAGAGCATGTCACCTCGCCGAATGCCCACTGACATTTGTAGTCTTCATGTCTCTTTGTTCGGTCGCATATGCTACAACGCTCTTCTGGTCATGTATCCCTCTACGAGCCAACTGGCATCTGGACGAGCAAAAAGATGCAAAGATAATCTCCACCGAGGTCTGGAGAGGCTTGGCCATGTGGAACAGCGTCACGAACATGCTGACAGATGCCGTCCTTGCCCTCTGGCCTATCCCCATCGTCCTCAGAATGAAGGTGTCGACCTTCAAAAAGATCTTCCTTGTTATCGCATTGAGCCTTGGCTGGGTCGCGGTCGTGTGCGGTTCCATCAAGACGTATGCCATGTGGGTGTACTTCAGCGCCGAAGACAAATACTACAAGGACAACTACTTCGTGTGGAGTTTTCTCGAGCTGAGTGTCGGTACCATCGCCGCATCTGTGCCACTGCTCTCGCCTTTGGTCCACAAGATCCGTCGCTCTTCTTCCTCCAGAGGCGATAGCGGAAACGCCGTACTGGTCATGCTACCAGCAGAGCTACCTCGCGCGGTCATCCGACGACCAATCATCACATGGACGGGTATGGGCTTTACTTCCTACGAAGAAGACGACGAGGCGAAAGACGACAACCCAGGACGAAGCGGATCGAGTACAAGGATAGAGATGGAGAAGTCGGATAGCGGTACGATATTTGTAGGATACGAGGGGTCGAAAGCGTTTACTAGAGCGACTGTATGAATGAGCAATTACATAACGACCGTCATGACCAAAAGCACTTTCATGCCTGCACTTGTCGACCGGACCGATCGCAGACACCACTTCATGCTGCGCGGCTACTTGCAATTCCCGTGTAGAAGCCCGCAATGGTCCTGCAAGCGTAGAGCGACGGAATATTGCAGGCAACCGTCAACACTTGGTTGTTGGACAAGACGACGTTTTGCGTGTCGAGTGTTTGCGCTGGTCCCATCCAGACACTCGGACCCCAGGCGCAGAGAAGCCGATATTTGGCCGGACAGGCCGGCTTCTTACAATCCCACGATACCGTCGCTCTCAATGCAGACTCAGCGGGCTCTGAAAGCTGCTCCAGGACTGGAAACGTTGACTCTAGAGCGGAGAAACAAATGCAAGAGCTGAGAGTTCAAATCATACTTTCCCCAAGCATGAAAAGCAAAGCGACGCTGCAAAAGAAGACGAAGGATTTAGACAGCACGAAGACAAGAGGCCTGAGGCTGAATTGTCCTTACACAACCTCTGGATTTTTGCAGACGACCTCGGTATTTTCACAAATAGATCAAGCGCTGAAGTGGTAGATCGTTTGAGTGTCTTACAACTCCGAGATCCTTCTCTCGATAGCTCGAGCCGACAAAGAATGCCCTATGATGAGTCAACATATCAAACGTTGGGCAGAGTCGTCATTGGACTCTCCTTGAATCCTTGCGCCATTGACATGCGACGTATATTGTCTTGAATGTTTTGATTGTCATCAAATCAACCTCGCGTACTGTTTCCCATCTTGCAAATCATGTTCTAGATTGAAGTACCGAAATTGCAGTCCATAGCGCAGCAGGTCTGGCTGCCAGATAGGTATACGAACGCGGAGCCAGGTAAGGCACAATTCGTCCCTTTGGCCCTTGTCTTGCAATTGGTCTTTCTGCTCTTGGACGACATCTCTACAAGCGTAGCCAGAAGCCGGCTCAAGTTTGAATTGAATGCACAGCTCTTCGGCCGTTGCTTTGATACGCGATGATGGGGGGATTACGAGCTACCACACGCGTCGACCGACGACACTACTGCTCACCGCGAGCGGGCGCACATAAATGCTACAATGGCAAACCTTGGGAAGATGTGAACGACATTGAATTCATTAAATAACATAATTACTGAGACGTCTCAAGTCATGAAAGGTACACCATCTAACCCTGCATCTCAATACCACCGGTACCGTGAATACACTCGCCGGTGAAGTACGAACCAAGAGGCGAAGCCAACTGAATGTATGCAGTAGCAATCTCAATAGGCATACCAGTTCTATCCATAGGAGCCATGCCCTTGCCGACATTCTTCATACCCTCAGCAGGGACATTGGCGGTAGCGGGCTGTAGGGGAGTCCAACTGTTGAAACGTCAGCAACTTGATTGCGGGATAGTGGAGTGAGAAAAGCTTGCATGATTCCAGGTGCGACGGCGTTGACTCTGATTCCTTTGGGTGCCTGCTGCTTTGCAAGTGCGCGAGTGAAAGTGACGATGGCGCCCTTTGTGGAGGAGTAGTCGACCTTGGAGGCATCACCCTCGTAGGCGAGGACTGAGGCTGAGTTGACAATGTTGTCGCCGCGCTTCATGTGTTGGAGAGCGTACTTGCTCAGAGCCATCATCTGTGCACCGTCGTGGTCAGTAATCTCCTCGGTGCCTGCTTAGACTCTACGACATACCTGGATGATGTTGGTCTGGAAAGTCTGTGTGACGACAGCAATGTCAATCTCTCTGTGGTCTTCACACGACTCTTGCATGGAAGCATTGTTGACCAAAACATTCAACTTTCCAAACACCTTGATGTGCTCGTCGATAGCAGCCTTGCAGTTCTTCTCCTCCTTGAGATCATACTGCATACCGTGACCCTTGCGACCAGCCTTTTCAATCTGCTTGATGGTCCACTGCGCATCCTCCTCTTCCTCTGGCAAGTATAAGATTGAGACGTCGGCGCCTTCTCTGGCCATCAGGATGGCGACACTGCGACCGATACCGCTGTCGCCACCGGTGATGAGGACGGCTTTGTCTTGGAGAAGACCGCGGCCTTCGTATTCCTTGAGGTAAGGCTTGCCGTTGTCGTCCCAGAATTCGAGTTGGGTCCAGTTGGCTTGCTCCTTCATATCCTTGTCAAGACCGGGGCCACCCTGTTGGTCTTGGGCAGAGATTTGCCATGTGTAGGCAGTGACGGGACCTTCTTGTTCAGACATGATTGTGATGTAAGGTATGATTTTTCGATTTGCGGAAAAATGTAGGATATTGGAGAGAGGCTGAGAAGGTGGAACAGGACTTCACACACTTCAAGTAGCTGAACGCAGGAAGTGGATACTTTACTGCATTTGGACGGGTAATGCATCAACAAATGTGTGACAAGATGTGACATCAGCGAAAGTCCGAGCTCAAGCTTTTGGTGCTGTCATTGAGGCTCAAGTCGTGATCGTCCGCGGCGGGGCAACCAGAAACTTTACCCGGAGGCTCCGCTGTTGCATCTTCAGCCTCTTTTGTTCGCAACACGACCACCAGCCACAGTTGGAGCCTGTAGTGTCTGGCCTCTAGTGCTGTACTACCAAAACTCACCTGGCCCTTTATGAGTATCTTGATTGTACCTAGCGATATACCAGTCCTCGTCGTCTTCGAAGTTGTACAGAGGATGTTTACGTGGGATCTGGTGAGTAAGTATGCTTGATGTCGGGACGGGACAAGATCTAGAGAAATTCGGAAGAGTCACTTTTGTCTTGCTACCACAACCATAGGCACTCTACATGTTAGTGAATATACCCTTGTCAAGTCTGGTTTGACAGATGTTGATCCAATTGCATTGTTCTTACTTGCTTTGCGGGGCTTTCTGATAGATCTCACCCAATTCCGATTTTTTGTCTCTACGATAAGATTGTAATCATCTTATTGATTGCCGTCTGGTCGCCCCGACAAGACCTACGGTATCGAGGGAGCGATACACGACGTGAGCATCACACTTCCCGGAAGCCACAATGGCTAGCCATGAATGGAAGTCACTTATCTCAATGATCTGTATAGGGAGATACGGAGCGCAGCCATCACATGAGCGACTCCTGGCACTTCCTCACAACCTTCGCAATCCTTCCATCGCCAACTTTGTCAATGACCTCTAGCACGACATCACCTCTGACCACGACTCCCCACATCACAGCTGCCACGACACAAAAGTCCACATACTGTGGTTCTTCTCCACCGCCATAGAAGACACCTTTTCTTTCTTGACCAACCTCCTCGGCTTTCTCATAGAAATCTTGGATGGGCCGCACGGCCCTCTTGTTCGCATCCTCCAGAACCCCCGTCTCTTCTTCTTGCTTTGACATGCGAGTTCGGAACTCATCCATAGGACCAAACTTCGATTTCTTGCTCTCATCGATGTACTTGGCTCCTCTGGCATCGAGGATCAATGCTGTAAAAGGCAAAACATGCTCCAACCATCCCTCCAACATGATCCGAGGAAACACCTTCGCTTCAAACTCGACGGCTGCAGTAATGGACAGGTCGCCTTGTGGGAATAACATCTTGGCATTGCAGAACTTCGAGTTGCAAAGTTCTTGCGCGATATCGAGCGCTCCCATGATGGTATAAGCTTTTCTTTCATCGCTTGCTGGGAAAGTGACAGCTGGAAGGGTATAGGCAGGGATCGTGGCGGCGGGCGGCACGCATAGTGATTCGAGAAGCGGCGCGATGGCGGCATAAGACACCGGAACATGAATGTAGCGGGGTTTAGTGTTGTTCGTGGAAGGGAGACAATCTTGATCGTTCTGCGTTGCTTTCGCGCTGTCTTGAGACGTCGACTGTTGCTGAAATATTGGACCTCAGGAGAATGAGATGATCGTAAATTTGTACTTCTAGGTACCTGGCGTATTGCTAATCGTGGAAGATATCCCGAGTGGATTTGTAGCTACCATCGCTCAACACATCTACAGCCCGCAACATTGGTCATCGCTTAGATAAGCTTCGTGGTACACGGGCATCAAGCTTTTGCGCCGTCATAGCTTTGCAAGTCACTGCTACAAGATCGTTCCAGGCCACTGTGCTAGAGTGGAAGAATGCTCTGATTGAAATGTCCCAACACGGTTGTGCCTAACGCCATATCTATAATCTATCACCCATCCAACGATTACGCTCCTCCGTCTTCCGTCCAAAAGACTGATATAGACATCGTACCGGATAGCAACTCCTGTCCTACACTCTTGTCGCGCCATCTACTCAGCAGTCTTCGACTTCTTGGTCCTCAACTTCATCAACAGATACACCAATCCATAGCCACTAAACACAAACAAGACCACAATTCCTGCATCTCTCCAGCCAAAGTACTTTTCCGTCAAGTTCAAAGTGGCCAGGTAATCGGCACCAGTTCTGTATTGACAGACTTCGCAGGCACCGGTGGCTTCGGGGTTGAGGAGATTGGTTCTGGCTCCCATGCCCTGCATGTAAGGGGTAAGATACTCAAGGCAGGTCTGAGCAGATGGAGGGTCGAAGATGGCGAGTTCTGAGCGCTTGCAGGTCACTTGAACGTCCCAGGTTGTGAAGACAAGGAAGGCGCCGATGAGGTAATTGAAGGGGTTGAGGTAGTAGAGCCTGGAGGATATCGCGTCAGTCACTTCGCTTCTAGGGACAAGAAAAAGTGGGATCAAAACATACCAGTATCTCCAGAACTCAGTGATCTGCCCGTAAGGTACGACAGCGCCGCAGAAGCCAACCAACGTGAAGATGATCAAAGGATTGACCAGTGATGCAGCGACAGCATTTGATGCATAAGCGGCAATGAACTGTCCGATACCAGTGTAGATAAATTCGTACATCAGCATGACAAAGAAGAATGCTCCTGCTGAAGACGCTGCGTTCGGGAAGCCAACGGTATAGTAGAAGCACAGGAAGAACTGGACAGCGCAGATGACCAGGTACGGGAACTCGGAAACGATGAGAGAGGTTACAAAGGCGAACCATGAGTACATCTTCGACTTCTTCTCACGTGCGTCGTAAATGTCTCTCTTCTGGATGAAGAGAGGCTGGAGTTGTGCTTCGAAAACAGTTAGTAGTCTTTCACAAGTGCTGGAGGTGTGTCACGCATACCTATAACGCCGGGCGCAACAAATATGGCGTTGAAGCAAGCGAACAAACGTTGCTGAAGATCGGTAACACTATCTCCGATTTGCCAAAAAGTGAATCCAAAGAACAACCCAGTGATGATGTGGAACGCAAACTTGTTGTTAACGTAGTCGATGTTGCGATACATTGTCGTATTAGCTCTGGCAGAAACGATCTTGATCTGGTTCCACAGAGGCATGGCAAACTCCAAAGACTCGTCGCCATCTTCTCTGGGTGTGCTGTCTGATGGGTCTTGGAGGCGATTCAGCTCGGTAAGCATGGCATCATGCTCGGGGGATGAGAGCCAGATATCGTTCCAGTTTGTTGAAGTGTCCGAGATGACATCAATCATGTGCTCGGCTGGATTCTTCTCCTCTGGACAGGGAGCTCCATGTTTCCCAAAGTAATCGCGAATGACGGAAGCGTTTTCACCAATCTCTCCAAAGTAGGCCGTATTACCACTCTTGGCCAGAAGAAGCAAGTTGTCGAACTGTGCGAACAGTTGAGAGCTGGGCTGATGGATCGTAACCAAAATAGCCTGGCCCGCGGCAGCAAGCTTCTTGAGGAAGCGCACTGTGTTGAAAGCAGCTTGCCCATCCAGTCCGGAGGTTGGCTCATCCAAAAAAATCAAAACGCTCGGTTTGGCGACCAGTTCCACACCAATTGTAAGACGCTTACGTTGTTCGATGGACAATCCAGCGCCTCCGGAGGTTCCTACCAGACAGTCGGCGATGTCGTGCATCTCAAGCAAATCAAGGATGACATCGACATATCTCAACTTGTCCTCTCTGGGGGTCGTCCTTGACTGACGTAAAAGAGCGGAGAACTCGAGAGCTTCCCTCACAGTGCTGAGAACATGTCAGCACAGATAATCCTTCCGTTTGTGTGATAGACTTACGTCAACGGCTCATGTACGTCGAGCTGTTCACAGTAGCCTGTAGATCGCTGGAAACTGATGGATAATGGGCGGCCATCGACCAAGACTGAGCCATTGATGCTTCCGTCAGTCTTACGTTGAGCCAACACATCCAGCAAAGTTGTTTTGCCTGCACCAGATGCGCCCATTAGCGCGCCTAACATGCCTGGCTTCACCCAACCATTGACTTCATTGAGCAGTACCCGTGGTCCCTCAGGTGTTTGGACGGTGTATGTCAACTTCTTCCATGAGAAGACAGAGGTATTCCTGATCAATTCGCCCTCGAGCTTGTCGTTGGCGTCGTCCGTGGAGGTCTCATTAGATGAGGTAACAGTCGACTTTTCGTTCTGCTGCGACTCCTCGTCGTTGAGTATCGGCCTTGCTTGCTTGGCAAGTTCTGAAGGAACAAGGAGAAGTCCCTTTTGTTCATTGGTCTCCTTCCATCGGGAGGTAAATAGGAAAGTCAGACCAACGTAGAACGCCCACCACGCCCTAGAAGATGTCAGCGCTAATGCAAGAGTAGTTGTCAAGACCCGAAGATTACCAGATGATCCCGATGTTTCTCCACAGGTCGGAACGACTGTAGCTTAAGCTGTCGAGGTACTGTTCGCCGGTCACAAACGTGGCACCGATGGAAGCACCTCGCACGCCAGTACATCCCTGGTTTGCCGCAGAAGTGTAGCCGGGGCCATTGGGTACGAGATTGGGTCCGACGCAAGGTATAATCTTGCCACTGAATTCGTTCGACAGTAAAGCATTGTAAGCATAGGCAATGGGGTCGATCCAGTAGATCCTAAATGTTGTCAATTTCAAAACTCAGCCTCAGGACTACAACACTCACCAAACAAACCACGGATGCATCTCAGTCTTCGGTATCATGTAGCCGACGTATAGCAGCAGGGCCATCACGACTACTCCTGCGAATTTACTTGCCTCGTCGAAGTTTGGGGATGCTGCACCCACGGCTCGGAAGATTGCAGTTGTACACATCGTAGCAGCGAAGATGATAAACCAGAAGATGAAGAAGTGACCGGCCTCGTACGTCAGGCCAACCATGAAGTAGAGAATCAGTGAGAAAGTAGAGATCTGGAAGATCAGGATGGGGATGTCGGTCAAGATTTGGGCCAAACACCATGCGATAGGATTGTACAGTGCGAATGACTTGTGCTTTGCAAGAACAGGGCGTCCGGTAAATGAGTCAATGACTTCCGATTGTGTGAGCAGAACGTTGAATAAGAGAGAGACGAAAAGTGCTCCCGACTTGATGAAGAGGCCGGTCGATGTATTTGGCGCATTGTAGAAGAGCGAGCCCGAGGTCAGAGCCTGTACGATATTTGATGCTTGTTTGATGAAGAGAACGTTGATGTCGCCACGGATGATTTGGTATTGGCGTTGCGTCGCAGCCTTGAGCTGTGCCCCGAACCCGACAGTGGTGGGTGCTCGTGCAGTAAGGATGTCCGAGGTTTTCTCTTCCGCAATTGTTCGCTCAAACTCTATCGTATGGTCTTTGGCCTCGATCGTCGTTGGGTAGTCATACTCTGACTCCATCAGTGTCCTGATTTCGGACGATTCGTAGAGGGTGACAATCTGGTCCGCGGTCCTGGGGAACTTGGCCTCGTAGCCCTCGCGAATCTGTCGCTCAGTCGGCACGGTAACACCTCAATCTCGAGTCAGCGTCACTCTCTATCAGAATTAGACAGACGTACCAGTCAAATAATCAGCAACGTTGGCGCCGTCAGGACAGAAGAAGCCAATGTCTTCCATAAATGGTCGTGCCATCGTGGCTGGTCCGTAGTAAAGCTGTTTGCCCTCGTCGAGAACGAGTGCCTTGTCAAACTGCTCGAAGATACCATTCCCGGCTTGATATAGAGTAACGATGGAAGCAAGCCCGAAAATGTCGGTCATGGCGCGAACAGCCTTGATGTATTGAAGGGCTGTGCTAGCATCGAGACCACGCGTGGAGTTGTCCCAACAGTAAACACTTCCTCGAGTCGCCATTGTTTCGATGATGCTGACGCGCTTTCTCTCGCCACCGCTGACACCGCGGATGAATTCGTTGCCGACTTTGGTGCCCTTGGTGTGAGAGATGGAGAGCTGCTTGAGAATGAAATCCCTCGAGGCCTCACGAGCTTCTTCCTTTGACGAAGATCCGGAAGTGACATAATTTGGCACCTTCATACGTGTCGCGAAGTCGATGGTTTGACCGACGGTGAGGGACGGGAAGAATATCTCATCTTCTGTGTTCATCACAATCTGGCCTTGGTACTTTTTCGCTTCATCGTGTCGAAGTGATCCGTAGTTGACCTCGCCATCGATCTCAGCAAAGCCAAAACGGCGGTTGGCCAGAAGCTTGAGCAGAGTGGTGCAACCGGCTCCAGGGCGACCCAAAACCAGCAGCATCTCGCCAGGCTTGACGCAGCCGTGACTGTTGTCGATGATCGTTCTCAATGAGGCCTTGTCGGTCTTGCGTCTTCCCTTCAGTCTGCCAGGCAGAAATTGCGAAAGGACGTTTTCGTTGAAGCACGCATCTGCGCCAACGCCCTTGACAGTGAGGTTCGTCCAGGTCACTCCGAGCTTTCTGTGCACAGATCTGGAGCCATCGGCGTGTCTGATAGCATGCACTTCGGGCATGTCGTGCCATCCGTTGTGCTTGGCCGTTTTGTCGTGGTGTTCATGGGTGTTGTCGCCCGCCTGAGATCGTGGTGGAGTTGTGACCAATGTTGGTGTGGAAGCCGAGGGCTTCAAGTCTCCATGCGACATAGCAGCGGAGGGGACGCAAATCCGAAGCAGTCAGCAGTAAGAGAAGTGCAATCAAGATACCGAGTGGATGTGGATGGATGGACAAACAAGCTGCGCTCGCTGCTAGCCATATAAAGGATCATATCTACAAACTGTTGGACCTACCAAAGTTTATTCAGGTTGGCATAGTCATCAAGGAGGTTCGTCTAAGATACTCCGAGCCTCAAGTCATCCCGAGCGGGCATTGGCGCGGACAGTTGGGGTCCGCTTGCTGTCGCTCTTGGAGATTGTCAAGTGTGGTGGTATGAGTAAGGAGCCAAAGCGGTAGGTCTGAGTAACGCCTCCCGATTCGGCAAAGAACGCATCGCACGAGCACGCCAGCGGGCTCGTCGGATGCGTCATCGCAGTTCGCAACTGTTCATCCTTGCAGGGGAATCAGATGCATGACGCATGTGCATTCAATGAGCTCATTTTGTGTGTTGTGCCAGAAGGATGTAAGAAGCAGCTGCCTGTGCCGAGAAGATTGGCTGATCTAGGCGCGTCAGCTCGAATCCACATTTTTGCTCGGCAAGAAAGTCGCGCTCTCGCTCACAAGCAAAATGTATACGATTTCTCACCAAGCTCTACCACGCGTCAAAAACATGGGCTGATGAACAGAATTACCGTCTCGTCAATGCGCAAATGGCGGACATGGTATCAACTTGTTAAAGGAAGTTTGCTAAATAGTGACCAAAAGACATGTCCAAGCGGACCAAGTGGCCCAGTCATGGCTCAGTACCTGTATCTAACCTCCCTTTGAGTGTGGTGTTGCTCGACAGGACTCACTTCCTCAGTAATTGTCGTGTCAAGTCCGCCATGCATGCTGAGACCGTTGGCGGCACTGTACTGCCGACCCATGTAGCTCTCAGTCACGCCGCCATACGCGGGCCGCGGGTTTGTGTCCAGACTCGGACCGTAGTTGCGTCGCTCTTGTGGATAGTCTGTGTAGTCGAAGTCATGGTTATGCCGAGAGTCCGAAGGATCGGCGAAGGGGTTGTTCGGGGCGAGTGCTGGAGCAGAAGGGTGGCCTGGAGGTGGACCAGGAGGAGGAGGCGCGGAGAAGACGCCGTTGACGGGCGAGACGGGAGAGTTGGCAGTATGAGGGTCTGTGGCGTAGGGCTGGGAGGCGGGTTGTAGGGAGCTTTGCTGGACAGCGGGTTGCGCTTGCGGCGGTGGAGGAGCAAAGGGATTGTTTGGGCCGAGGGCGGGAGAGGGTGACTGGCCGAGGGCTCGTCGGGCTTGGAGGACGGCACGTTGGTGCCTGCTGATGGCCAGACTCAGTTGTTCGTTGGTCTCGATGAGCGTCTGCAGCGTGTCGTCGTCGGGAGGGGGCGAGTTGCAGTTGATGTATTCCTGCATGCTGCGCTGAGCCGACTGGCAGCGGTCCGAGAACTCCTTGATCAGCTCGGTGTTCATGACTTGATCTGCCGGCGTGCTCTGGAGTAGTTGCAGCAGGATCTTGGCCGTGTTGCGGGCTTCTTCGACACGCGAGGCCAGCTCTTGCGGTGTCGGCAGCACTCCAGGCTGGGCGGAGTGGGAATGTGGGTGTAGTGGAAGTGGTGGAAGTGGTGGAGCATTCTGTCGGTATGCGCCTTGTGGCAGGATGCGAGCTCCGTGTCCCTTGACTTGACGCCACATGGCCAGCAAGTCGTACAGTCCGTGGTCATGACTCTTTTCGGCTTCCAACGAGTCGAGCGTTTCTCTCATCATCTGCTGCACGCTCGGGTCCTTTCCGTGCTTGACAATGTCCTTGACGGTCGAGACGAATTTGGTGTCTATGTTGCGGGTGAACGAGGGACCGGGATTGTCGGCGAGGATGCGGATCAACATGATGGCGTTGTATTGTACTCGAGACTTGTTGTCCTTGTCGAGGCATTTTCGGAGCTGGTGGGCGGCGGCGGCTGCAGCTTGTGGTGACGACTCGGCGGCTTCGACGATGACGGGTAGGTGCAGCACTTCTTCTCCCTGCTGTGTGATCAGTTGTTGCGCGTGCGACGAGTGGGACAGGGCATGAGGCCTACACTGTTGTCGCTGGGCGCTTCGCAGAACTGGCGCTGTGTCTTGTCTTAGTCGCTGGGTCGTGAGTCGTGGTTTACAAAAGAGGCCAGACTCACAATGGCTCTTGTCGCATTGGATTCTGGAGAGTCGTCGGTGGGCGCTCTGCTTGTGCGCGCAGTCGTCGCATCGCTGCCTGCCCATTCATGTCAGTAAACATTGCGTCATGCGTCGTGCCCGTCTCGAAACACTAGCACTGACTGTGTGTTCTCTTCAAGAATCCTGCGCGCAGCTTCTTCATGTTTGCAGACTGCTACTTGGTGCTTGTGTGGCTATCTTTGAAGACTTCGGACAGATGCGCAAGATGCAAGTACAAGTAATCAGTGGTTTGTCACGTCGACAATACGGGAGGGCGCATGTGATTGCTGTCAAGTCCTTGGCGCCACGAAGTCCCCTGCAGCTCCGCCTCGCACACTCCGTCACTCGCTCTTTGCTTACGAATACTTGCCACTGCCCAGATATCTTGTTCCATGCCGTCGCTCTTTACAACGCGTACTTCCTCGTAGTAATTGCGCGTCCAGTGTCTGATACCTCTAAGATCTTTCTAACCTTGTAGCACTTATCCTCAGTCACTTTGTAGGTTGGAAAACTTATACCCTGAGAGGCAATACCCCAAGAACACCATGTATTGAAATGGGTTGAACGTGTAAAGTAAGAACGTAGTAAAAGCCAAATTTAATTGAAAAGTCACCTAATCCTAAACTCCAAACTCAAAATTCACCAGGGGCTATACCTCTCCATCTGTACTCGAGTTGTCCGAGACATCGGCCGAAGACACAAGGGCCTCACTCTGATAATTATCCTCACTCGGGACCTCTTCTTGCGAAACCTTTTCTTGCGGAACCTCAACCTTGACTTCTTCTCTCTTGACCTCCGGCGTCAAGTCATGCGAAAGTCTCTCGAATGCGTCTTCTACCATCTTCTCAATGCTAGCACCGCTTAGGATCTTGAGCACAGGCATATCGAGATCAATTTCGCTCTGGAACCATGAGCGGATCTCAACAGCAACCAACGAGTCGATGCCAAGTTCCGTCAAGCCGGTCTCGGGTGTGATTCTGTTGTCTTCCTCAGATATGTGCAGCATGGTGCACAAGCCGGAAATGAAGCGGTCCAGGAGAACCTTCTGCACACCTTCCTCGCTTGTTTGTGCCTTGAGTTGGGCACGGACAGAGACCTGGCGCTTATCGCTTTGCTCGGCAAAGGCATGTGCCTTGACACGACGGTAGTAAGCGAATTTGGGCAGGTCAAGCCAGTAAGGGAGGTTGGACTCCTTGGCGACATCAAAGACCTTGCAACCACTCGAAATCTCGAAATTTCTGCCAGAGTCCGGAGGAGATGCAAGGACGGCCTCGGCGAAGAATTGGTGATAGTCCCATTCGGAGACGGGTGCGTAGCCGAGATTGCTCATCATCTGGCTGAGATTGATGTCCACGCTGCGGCGCTCGACGTAGCCGACACCAGAGATGGCGCCGAAGCTCATGGCACTACCCGCCAGACCTCTTTCTCTACGGTTAGCTGCTAGAGCCGTCATAAATCCGTTCGCTGCGGCATAGGGAGATTGACCGTGGTTGCCAGCAACGTAAGCAAGGGAAGAATACACGATGAAGAAGTCGAGATTGTTTTCGGGGAACAACTCGTCGAGGAACAGAGTGCCATCGACCTTGGGCTTGAGCGTCTTGACAAAAGACTCGTAAGGCATGTTGGTGAGCAGGTTGTCATCGAGCACCATGGCGGCGTTGGTGACACCTGTGATACGAGGCATAGTATCACAAATATCTTTGTAGCCAGCACGGACCGAGTCTCTGCTTGTGACGTCCATCGCAAGGATCTTGACAGTCACGCCTTGAGCAGTCATAGTATCCATCCAAGCTTGCTCAACCTTTGGATTTCTGCTGGTCAGGGCGAAGTACTTAGCCCCACGGTTGGCCATCCACTGGCAAGTGGACAGACCAAGCTCACCGGTTGCACCAACCATCCAGTATGTACCGTCGGAGCGGAAGCGAAGCTGCTCATTAACCAATGAAGTCGAGACTGGCACCGACTCATCGGCAGCCCAATCGATGATCTTGAAGCTGTCACTTTCGACTGTGTTGTCAGGCAAGCTCGCGAGAGCGATGGTTGTGGGGTCCTGGAAGGATGCAAGATCCACGACTGCACGGCTATAGTATCCTCGGAGAGCCTTTGAAACATTATTTTCGGAATGAACGAAGCCATCGCTTCCCAAAATACCAGCAACATCTCTGCGCTTGCATGCAGTGGGAAGAGCGCGAGCGATGCGACTTCCAACACCATCGTGTTTGATGGAGCTACCGGAGAAGTCTGCGAAGACTGAGACATTCTGAGGAAGGTGTGATTCAATTAGTGCCTGAGAAGTCGAAGGATGTACGTAGTGATACATGGCATCGGTCGACTTTGACGAAGTGAGAAGCAGAGGTAACTTCTGCTCGCCAGCGACCTTGAGCAGAGTTCTCGCAAGAGATGGAGTGGCTTCGTGAACCAGACAGGAAGATTTGGAATTCACCTTGCCAATGATCGCGTCAGCAGCACTGTGCGTTGCAGCTGCCCAGATGATGCTGCTCTCAAACTCGTCCGCAACGTCGCACTCCACCGTCCAGTCTTGGGGCACAGCCACTGAGGATTGCAAATATTGCGAGAAAGCCAACAGCTTCTTCCCGGTACCGACCTGAGTGCCAAGGACGACAAATAGGGTACCGACTGACTTGATCTTGACAGCACTGATGGACGATTTTCGGACGTTGATAGTCACCATGTCGGCGGCGCTGACGACTTCCTTGTGGAAGGGCATATTGAAGACTTCCTTGAGCTGGTAAGAGGACTTGGCTCGGCTGACTGCAACGGTTGTGGTGCTCAGCGGCATGCCCTTCTTGATCTCACGCTTGTCAGAGTTGTAACGGCTGTCAAGTTCTTGGCTGGGGATGAAGCGCTCAATCTCCAGGACACCGTTGTTGACATGCAGCTCACGCTCAAGACACCAGAGCGGCTCGTAAGGGGTTGATGCATTTCTCCACTGCTCAGCGAGGTGCATTCTCAGCATGGTCTCAGCGAGGAGGTGAGGCTTGGGCAGCTCATCAATGTTGGAGTCAATGGTTTGCATGTAGAGGGCATCTCTACGTTCACCGGCCAAGCATCGGGCAACAGCCATCATCATTCTTGCGTAAGGGTCCTGTGTTCTGGATCCTTGCACAGTCCAGAGAACATTGCGAGCTTCGTCAAGGACGAATTGCATTGCCTTGTACATCTTCTCGCTGAACGACTTGAAGAGGGGCTCATCAAGCTCAGTCAGAGACATAAGAGCATCCTTGGATGAAAAGTTGTGCTTGCCAACATCCTGCAAAGTTGTGACGATGGCGACAGAGCCGTAGTATGGCTTCACTAGCTTTTCGACTTCGCGAGCGATCTGGAGAGTGGATGCCTTCTTGCCTCCAACGATAATCAGCTTATCGCAAAGATGCTTCTCAGGTACAGACTTGAGCGGGGTTCTCATGATTTCCATACGGGTATCGAGTGCCTGCGTGACCATCACAGAGTAAGGTCCCATGATTGTCTTGTCCGAGGGAGTGGCAGTGTCGATGCCCGAGAAGCCTGTGCGACGGAAGGCAGAGTCCCATTGAGTTTCGGTGGCCAAGGGAGTGTAAGGACGGCCATCCTCAACACCGGCCCACCATCCGGGAATGCAAGAGAAGAAGAGACCAGTACGCAGCCAGTCGATTTGGGTAATCTCAAGCATGACGAGGTAACCACCAGGCTTCAGGAGTTTGCGAGCATTGCTCAAGGTTTGATCAAGCGACTTGGTCGCGTGGAGAACGTTGCTAGCGACTACACAATCGTATGTGCCTTCGGTGAATCCCTGCTCAACGACATCTTGCTCGATATCGAGGACCTTGTAGGTAAAGCCGTGACCATGATCTTTAAAAAGTTGAGCAGCGTCGCTGAAGAAGCCAGCGGAGATGTCTGTGTAAGTGTATGAAGAATAACTCTCGCCAATCTGTTCCACGATACTCTGAGTGGCGCTTCCAGTGCCAGCACCGATCTCCAATATCTTCATGTAAGGGAAACGATGAGCAAGCTGTTTGACAACAGCACCCATGCATGCGTTGTAGTCGGCAATCACGGTCGAAGACTTGTAGAACCAGTCCAGCAGGCTGTGGTTCTTGAACTCCTCAAGCATGTTGGCTTGATCGCGGACGAATGGGATCAATATATCACCAGCGAACATCACTTTGTGCATGTCGTCAGAGGTTTCAGCGGCTGACAAGAGAAGAGGCTTGAGCGAGGATTCGGTATCGGCTAGCCACTCGGATTGCAGATGAGGGTGCGAACCCTCGGCAGTAGTCTCGACGAGATGCTCAGCCCAGTTCAAGATGGCCAAGCGGTCGGCGTCACATCCTTCGCGCTCTTCGAGGGTGATGGTCTCATGGAGCTGCTTCAAGTAGAACAAACAGGCACGCTCAACCAACATGGATAGATTCCTCTGATCGTCCGTCTCGCGGGTCTCCTTGAAGCAGGTGGCAGCGTTCGGCTCTAGAACCGACCAGGCAGACTCTGCGAACATGTGACGGTCGCTGGCCTTGTTGGGACGAGCAAGAGCCTCGACTCTGACACCTTCAAGCTGGACGAAGCAGTTGGCGCCTGTAGGATCATAGATAGAAAGGTCACCAGTGAAACCGTGATCGCCAGCTTCCTGCTTTGCAAGTACCGAGTTGGCAAGAACTTCAGATCCACGACCACCCTCAGCTGGGCAGACCATAGGATTGATCTTGATTCTTCTGATGACAGTGGGAACATGTAGAGTCCATAGACGGCTATCGAAGGGTGCACCGATGGCACACAGAGTAACTTGAAGACCAACATCAAGAACAGCGGGATGGACAGTGAATGAAGCATCAGAGCCTGTGGCGTCTTCGGGTACGAGGATCTTGCCCATGGCTAGGTTGGTGGTTCTTTTAAGCGAAGTGATGGCCTTGAAGATGCCATTGTAGTTGTAGCCGATGTCATTGAAACTAGCATATTGATTCTCGACGTTGACCTTCCTCAGCTCATGCTTGGGAGTAGGTCTGATGGGGAGAGCCGTCTCGGACTGTTCGCCAAGTCTGATCACAAGTATGCCCGTGGACATGCTGGACATGCTACCAGTATCTCTGTTTGTGCAAGCATCGCAGCTGAATTGTGCAGTAATAGTGTCATTCTCTCTGACAATGCTCTTGATCGACGTGATGATCTCTGCACCGTAGCTCTCGTCGGCGATCGCAAGAGCGTTGTGGATGCTAAAGTCATGCAGCTCGATGAGCGCGACCGTTTCATCAGCAGTAAAAGTCTTGGAGCCTTCGACAGCCAAAGCAACGAACCCAGCAGCCGGGAAGAGAACTTGCCCTTGTACAGTATGGCCGCGCAGCCAAGAGATTTCGCTTGGCTTGAGGAAGTTGTGCCACCGGTACTCGCCTTCAAGTTCAGAGTCCATGCGAACACCCAGAATCTCATGAGTGGCCTGAGGGCGCTGCGCACGAAAGAGACGTGAGACACGAGATTCGTACCAATAGGTGCGGTCGTGGTCCCAAGTGTACTGAGGCAGATTCTTAAGGACCTCCTGTCTAGAGTTGCCAAACAAAGCATTGTACGCTTTGAAGTTAGGAGTCTGGGCACCAAGATAGGTCCAGATGAAGCCAAGGGATTCGGCAAGAGACTCGACATCGTTGGCGTTGCGTGAGAGAGTACCGGTGTAGGGAATGATGCTACCGGTTACCTCCTCAATCGTAGCGCTGGCGGGTCCCTTGAGCGCGGGGTGAGGGCCGATCTCCATTGCGAAAGCGGGGGTACCAGCCTCGTCCAAAGCAGCTGTCAGAGCCTGCGAAAAGAGTACGGGCTGCAGCATGTTGTCGGCCCAGTACCGGCCGGTGAGATCATCGTTATCCTCTGACATCTGGTCGCCGCCGTAGACGCTTGAGAACCATCTTGGAGCATTCTCAGGTGGAGTCAAGATCTGGACATCGCACTCTTCCAATGACTTGATATACCTGTCAGAGGCAGGGATCATGTGGTGAGAGTGATATGCCGTATCCACCTTGAGTTGCCTGGCGAATTTGTTCTCATCCTTGAGGATTTCGAGAGCCTCTACGATAGCATCCTCGTCTCCAGAAAGAGTAAGACTGGAAGAGGAGTTTGATGCTGCGATCTGGATACGGCCCTCGAGACTGGGGAGCGCGCACAGCTCTTCAGCATCCTCCATCGAAGTCCCGACAGCAACCATGGATCCCTTTTCACCGTTGGCTCCTTTGGCGTACTTGGCGTAGTATCCTCTGTAGTAGGCGATGCGAATTGCATCGTGAGCAGAGATGAAGCCAGCGGCATATGCAGCGCCGATTTCTCCACTGGAATGACCAACAACTGCATTGAATGAGATACCAGCTTTGGTCAGGAGGTTAACCAGGATGACCTGAACAGCGGTACAAAGAGGTTGCGACATCAGGCCTTCGCCAATGCGTGACTCCTTGCCTTGCTTCAGCATCTCACTCCTGAGCGACCAATCAGGACGGCTTGCTTCGGGTAGCTGAGCGAGAGACTGCTCGAGATCATTGACAATACCCTCTACAAAGGGTGAGGACAGAATCAATTCGCGAGCCATAGCGGCCCACTGGGCACCTTGGCCAGTGAAGACACCGAGAATTTTGGTGGAGTCCTTTGCGGCTCTGTTACCAAGAGGTGTGTTGTTTGACTTTCTGCCCTCAAGTTTGGCTTCAATCTTCTCCGCAAGAGACTCGACGGTAAGAGCAGATATGACAGTTCTGATGGTGAGAGTAGAGCGCTGTGCGAGCGTGAGTGCCATCTGCGAAAGATTGACATCCTGGTTCTCGCGAATGAAGGAAAGCATAGTGTCGAGCTGCATCCCGAGCGCCTTCTCTGAAGGTGCGGAAAAAGTGAAAGGGAGCGCGACGGCCTTGGTCACTGAGCTACCGACTGGCTCATATGCCTCAATGATGGCATGGGCGTTGGTACCGCCAAATCCAAAGCTGTTGACACTCGCTCTGCGAGGAGTTCCGGCGGGCAGTTCAGGCCATGGCAAGGCCTTGGTTGGAACCTTCAGGTTCTGGGCGTAGGTCTCCAGATCAGGATTGAGCGTCTCGAACAACAGGTTAGGAGGAATGGTACTGTTTTGGAGGGCCAGCGAGGCCTTGATGAGCCCAGCGATACCGGCAGTACCCTCAGTATGACCCACGACAGTCTTGATGGATCCGACATGGAGTATCTCGTCCGTAATACCAGTATCTTCGAAGAATGCCCGGTAGATCGCTCCAGCCTCTTGAGGGTCGCCAGCCTTGGTACCGGTACCGTGGGCCTCGAAGAACTGGCAGCGGTCGGAGCTCTTGGTCAGATCGAGACCAGCTTTGCGGTAAGTTGAGCGAATCAGATCGCCCTGAGCCTTAGAGCTAGGCATAGTGATACCAGGGGTGCGACCGTCTTGGTTGACTCCTGTCTCGCGGATGATGCATTCGATAGTGTCACCGTCAGCAAGGGCTTGGGTCAAGGTCTTCAATATGACAGAGGCAACACCTTCGCCACGAGCATATCCATTGGCATTGGCATCCCACATGCGGGATCTGCCGTCGGGCGAAAGCATGTTGAGATTGCTCTCGGCGATGAAGTTACGAGGAGATAGGATGATGTTGGTACCAGCTGCGACGGCGACACGCGACTCACCCGCTCTCAGCGAAAGAACGGCTTGATGGACGGCAACCAGAGACGAGGAACAAGCAGTGTCGATGGTCATGGAAGGACCGTTCCAGTTGAAGAAGTAGGACATACGGTTCGCTAGCATGCTACGAGCAGTTCCAGTGGCAGCGTACTTGGGGATCGACTCATTGTCGTGAAAAGCGATGCCGGAAGCATCCTCGCACATGACAGCGGAGAACATGGCGGTGTCCGAACCTTGCAGATCGTCAAGGGCAATACCGGCGGATTCAAGACCCTCGTAAATGGTCTCCAGCATGAGACGCTGTTGAGGGTCGATGGATTCAGCCTCACCGGCCTGAATATTGAAGAAGGTAGCATCGAATGCCTTTGCATCCTGCTCAAGCATGTAGGCGTGCCTGACATTACTGGTACCGTGATGATGGCCATCAGGGTGGTAGAAGTGATCCGCATCGAAGCGATCAATCTTGGTCAAGACATCGGTAGGCTCTTTGAGCAGGTCCCAGAGCTTGGAGGGAGAAGTGGCGGAGCCGGCGAAGCGGCAAGAGCTGCCAATGATGGCGATAGGCTCGTTCTTGTATCCAGACATTGTATAGGTTGTTGGTGTGGGTTTGAGAGAGATGATTGATTAGCGATCAATATCAGAAGAGTCTGATTATTGGAGACTATGTGCGATGTGTTCGTTCGGCTTCTGAGACGTTGTCTGGAGTCCTAGGCTGCTGGGCAGTGACGATGTTGGTGATGATGATGGTGTTGATAATGGAGATGAGACTGAGAGCGGTAGACAACCATCTATATATTGTCGCATGTTGATAGATATTTTCATGTTCGTGGTAGACATGATGACCTCGTCACTTTTGGAGGTGTTACGTGACATGACAGTAATCTGACTACCGCTGACAGTCTGAACAGAGGCTTAGGATTGCAGGAAGGAAGTTGAGAAGGATGCGACAGCGCAAGCCCAGGCTTCGACACGAGCCGCACGCTGCCAACCAAGCTGCGCACGGATATTAAGATCGATGTAAGTTTTGTCATCTCCGCTTGTCCTCGTTAGCACCAGGTGTCCAAGCCTCTGTGGTAATGCACAGCGTCTTTCTATCTGGCCACCTTTACCGAGAGTATCTCAATCAACAACCCCGCAGAGGGTTTTTCGCTTTTGGAATGGTACGGTGAATCCCGGAAGATACGCGAGTCAAATTCAGCACGCCTCTAGAACGGGGATGGAGCATCACGGGCGGCTACGCGACGCGTCAAGCCACCCGCAGACGCTCCGCTTCCGCTTGTAGACACATGCACAGTACTGATTACCCTATCTCAATGGAGTTCTGGAAGCAAGTGTACAGTCTCAAGCCACTCATCATAGACCGATAACCCGCTTCCAACGCACTGTGCTTGATTTCAGCTTGACCGCCCCCGCAGACAAGCGCGGAACGGAACTCGAGTGACAAAGTTTATAAAGCACACAGGGGAACAACATGACAAGCTTTACAATTCAGCCTGCATACAAATGCGAATGGGCGAGAGTTACGTCCTTTAGTCAAGCACTGCCAACCTTTGCGGCTTGTCTTGGGTCGGCTTGTGGTTCTTGTCTGTCAGACTGTGGGGCAAGCCCCGTCCTTCTGACCTATACCGAAAGACGTCAGCAAGAATAGTCTGTAGAGTCAGACTGTCATCTCGTAGAACATCGCGGATATATAACATTCGTGCGATAGATCTAGCAATAACCACAAACACATCTCCGAAGTCATCTCTACTCTTGCGCATCGCATAGACATCTTCCCTTCTTACCTGGCTTGACATTCTGCTTTCGTCTTCTACCAAACTCGACTATCAAGATGATTGCACGCACGATTGACATCCCTCGGACCCAAAAGGCAATCATTGCCGGATCCGACAGAAATTTCACAGTCGTACACGATGCGCCTGTCATTGACCTCGCTCCCAATGCAATCCTAGTCAAAGTACACGCTGTCGCACTAAACCCCGTGGACACCAAATTGACCGGAGATTTTGTTACGCCTGGAGCGATTTTCGGTTTTGATTGCGCCGGCACGGTCGTAGCCGTGGGCTCAGCCGTGCGCAAGCGCTGGGTAATTGGAGAGCGAGTATGCGGCAGCGCATGCGGCATGGATCCAGAGCGACCTTCAGGCGGTGCTTTTGCCGAATACACGGCACTGCCTGGCGAATTGGCCCTTCGCATTCCTGATTACATGTCGTTCGAGGATGCAGCCACACTTCCAACCGCTCTCAACACTACCGTCCTTGCAGTGTTCTGGTCCATGAACATTCCCATGTCTTTGATTGATAAGCCTGCAGAGAAGTCTTTCCCTATCCTTGTTTACGGAGGCAGTACTTCCGTGGGCACAATGGTGATCCAGATGCTCAAGAGGTACGTGAACACTCTTAGCCTACAGACCCGATGGAGCTGACTTCTTGAGAAGAGCCGGTCTCAGACCTATTACGACATGCTCGCCTAAGAACTTCGATTTTGTCAAATCCTTCGGCGCCGAGGCCGTCTTTGACTACCGCTCGCCCTCATGCGGGGCAGACATCAAAAATTACACCAAGAACGGCCTGGGATATGCTATCGACTGCATTACCGAGGAATCGAGCATGAAGATCTGTTACGAGGCCATCGGGCGCGCTGGTGGCCGCTATATTGGCATGGACCCTTTCCCCGCGCACGTCGCAGCCACTCGTAAGATCGTCAAGTCAGACTGGGTTGTTGCGTTCCGCATCACGGGAATGCCTTGCAACTGGCCTGCACCTTTCACCAGCGACGCAGATCCAGAGTTGTCTGAATCTGCAATTCCGTTCTTCGATTCTGTGGAGAAGTTGCTTGCCGATGGCCAGATAAAGACTCATCCTGCAAAGGTCAGCGGCGGCGGGCTCGAAGCAGTCATTGGCGGCGTTGATCTTTTGCGTCGCAAGGAGATCAGCGCAGAAAAACTGGTGTACACGACCATCTCGGAAAAGTGATCTTGCTGATTAAATGGGTCCGCCTGGGGAAGGAGGCATTTGGTCAGAGATCAGTGAGGCTGGCGTTGCTCTCTTATCTTTTCCGTCGCATCGATTGTCGTATTCTATTTGTCAACGCCACTACTGAAGCCTGGAATCAGCGTGTAGTTTACGCATCCTTTCCGTATCTGGAACCCGTAATACAGGTATATAGCTTTTGGTACTTGATTCTGCGACAGTCACGTCTGCAGACGCGCTCTCTTCATGTGCTCCCGCAAACCCCACTCTGAGAACCCTTAACAACGTGAAGGCAGTATGGATGTTACATGAAATCCCTGGAATATCGCGAAGGTCCTATTTGTTCCAGCCTTATAAGGATTTATACCATTCTATGTATGAAGTGTTCTAGAACTTGCAAACGGTCCACCATATATAAAGATCCATAATCGACTGGTTGTGTAGAAATGACAACAGCTAGATCACTAAGATTATAGCAGGCTAGAATCACAGATTCTACGCGGTTTTTCGTAAGGTGGTCAGTTTAAAAGGCTAGTATACACGCAGAGATTTTCCGCGTAATCTACGGGCGAAAGCCAGTCGGAGCCGTTAATCTTATCTTCCAGATTAAATGGTTGCGCAACTGATTAGATTACAGAGCGGATGTTACATGGAATCGGTGGAATTTCGGCTCCATGCTATGCCATGCTACTACTTCTAGCTAACATTCCATTCCATGTCAATTATCTAGTGGAATAATGCTAATGCCAACTCCGTCGTCGTCGTCACCGCGACCCTGTCCCTCTAAGGTGTCACCCTGTCCTCTTTCGTCCTCCTAGTCTACCTCGCCGTCCTCCTCTCCTTCGTCAATAGGTAGATCAACCGCCTCGAGATAGAGGTTCTTCTGCCAGTTCTTAAGACACTTAATGTAGCTAAGATTATTAGCAGAGAGACATACTCGGTCCTACGATAGCGTCCTTCTATAGCTACTAAACACCCTCTCTAACTTAGCAGACATTAGATTAATAGAGAGTATATTAATAGCTATCTAAGCGAGGTTCGGATAGTTGAGTTGCTACGTCGGTTTAAGCTACTACTGTATAGCGTTATTAATAAGCACCGGCATGCTCTTAGTAAAGTGGACGAACTCCTTAGGTATATAAACTAAGCTTATATACCTTAAAGAAGCCTGCCATTAAGCAAGCTTATTTAACTCCTCCTCTTTTAATAATGACACTGCTTATACAGCCTTTATCTTATTCTTATACTTGTCGTTCTATAGAGCACGTATAGCAGTAATGGCTGGTGTTCGCTATAACTGAGGCTACTGCTTGTTAATGTATACCTCGCGATAAGTTAGATGGAGGAGTAGCGTAGCGGTATAGGTAGGGGTGTAGCTATTAATAAGTTGCCATTTATCGAGTGTAAATCGGCTGGTTCGTATAGCGGCGGCAAGGACTGAATTAGAAGAAGCGTGCTTAGCCGCGTACTTATCGTAATGCTTACGTAAGAAGTCTATCGAAATCAGTACTTAATTAAGTGTAGCATTATTACCTTTATATAACTTCGTCACCTCTTATAGCGGTTCTATAAACTTAATAAGCTGCTTAAGAAATTGCTAGTGACGCCGCTAGAGGGTAGTTTGCTCTATATGCTCGTAAGCATACTAAATTGTACGTATAGCTGATCGAGATTAAAGCCCTCGCTTAATTATAGATAGCCAGCTATTCCACCTTATAGTGTTGTTAAGTATAGCAGATACACTAGCAGCTGCCTTAAACTTACGACGACGGCGAGCTGACTTTATAATCTACTTAAAAAACTGACGGAGGTAGTCGACAGCTTCGTAATTAGCAAGGCTAGTATCTTAACTAAGTATTAAGATCGCATCTAAGGGGTCTTAACTTTAGGCAAGTACGGCAGCAACAGCCTCTTTTAAGCTTACTAACATTAGTGCTTAACTAGCAAGGTTAATCTGATGGCTAAAACAGCGAGTTCGATGCTATATAGGGTCCTAATCGATAGAGAGGCGCTCGCTAAACAGAGTAGCAAGGTAGCTCATTATAGTGTCGTTATAAGTAGCGTTATTAGAAGTGATATATCTAACTTTGTGCTTAATGCCATAATTAACAATAGTCTCGAAGAAGAGAGGGGCACACTAAGCGCCAGTATAGCCAGACTATAGCTTATAAAGAGCAAGTAGTGCCTTACTTAGCTTGCCATCTAACGCAATAAATCGAGCTATAATACTAAGCAGCTTATAGCTACTATAGTTAGCTGTCTAAGCATTATAGGTAAAGTGAATTAAGGATCGAGATGTTATAAGGAGGCCTTTAAGCTGCTCTTAATAGAAGTTATGCTCCTTCTTAATGTGTTTTGCAATAGTATAATGAGTCTTAATTAGGAGGTTAGAGGCACTAGGAAGCACCTTATCGAGTAGAGCATAAAGCTTGTCGTTACTAGCAATACGGAAGGGGATATTGCTTAAGGTAATTAAGTTAATTAGACGTCTGTTTAAGCGAGCTTTGTCGATATTAGCAACAGTACGGGACTAAGAGGATGTTGCTGTTAATAAGATCCTTAGAAGTGCACTAGTTGCTTGCCTCTAGCTATATTTATTTATTAAGTACGATCTAATATTATCGTAGTTAGTAGTAGAGTAGTTACGAGGACAGTCTTTCTTTCTATAGAAGTAGTACTAGATCTTCTTCTTACGCTTACGGTCGCGCTCACTATAACGGCGAGCTCTAGCGTAAGACTAGAGCTCTTTAGAGTCGCCACGGGTAGAAGTAGCCCTTCGACGAGCTTATATTAGTGTCGCGTTAGACTTATTAACGATATTGCTTAAGGTAGACGGTGTTAGTCGCTGTCGCTTCGAAGGAGGAAGCAACGGCTAATTAACATTAGAGGCGCTAGCGTCGCTCTTATAGTTGTTGTCTCTAATAAGAAAACTGTGCGTACGATCTGCTAAGCCCAGATTAGGAAGGTAGGCCCTCTCCTTTAGAGTGTTAGAGGCGAATTTGAAGAGAGTGCTCTATATAGAGGCGCGTAGTAGCTGGCCTTAAGGAGTTCGAGAGTTCAATTGGCTTTATAACTGTGTATTAGCAGGCGAATATATAATATAAAGGTCGAGTTAAGTATAATATAGTGTGCTGACTAGGGCAGGGAAGTAGCCGAGAGCTTAGCTCTAATGTTTAGTAAGGAGTGGTTAAAAGAGTGGTAGATAGTGTGTTAAATATAAGAAGAGGGAGCAATTGATACGCGTCGAAAAGGACGCGTGAGACATCGCGTGGCTGAAGCCTCAGCTAGCCAGTGGGAGCGCTAGATC
Organism: Aureobasidium subglaciale EXF-2481; assembly: GCF_000721755.1. NCBI lineage: Eukaryota > Fungi > Ascomycota > Dothideomycetes > Dothideales > Saccotheciaceae > Aureobasidium > Aureobasidium subglaciale. The sequence goes on along the minus strand of NW_013566983.1, from coordinate 714,245 downwards.
TAATCTCCGAGATAAGATCTAGCCAATCAGAGGCCTTAGATTGGCTTCCGATCGAAACACGCGTAATAGCGAGCTTTTCTATGATATCCGCTGTGCCTGAACGCTGCACGCGCTAGCTTCGAGCTTGCTACCATCTAACTATCGACATTAGCTATATTAAGAGGTAGAATAGTGGAATATTCTACCAGGATTAGCGATTCTATTCCATGCCACTAGAGTGGAATATTCTACTGAAAACCAGTGGCATATGCCAAGATTCTACTTATTCCATGCCATTTAACATCCGCTCTGTTAGATTAAAAGCGCAATGTTGCTAGTGGTAGAACCCTGACCGTGACTTGTTAGAGCGACGGCGACGTCACTATACTGCGAATACTACTACTGAAACGTTCCAACAGCTGAAATAGAATACACCCTCGATTCCAAGCCAATTAAAGGAATATTTCAGACGATTTTGCTGGAACTCGAATTGTCCCAGCAATCCGTTCCATTCTGTGTGCGTAATATGTAAACCCACATTTCACACAGGGACCAATCCAACCTTAGTGCCTTGACCACTGCACAGGGTCAACCCAAGACCTTCCCTCCAAGGCCCGTGATCTCTGGACTGCACTTCCTTGAAGATTTGACACATCCTGATGACCGTATAGCTAGCCTCCGTCAAAGCATACTGCTGGCCAACACAAATTCTTGGGCCGCCACTAAAGGGAATAAAGCCCCATCCCGGCCTGAGAGGGCCGTCGGGCGAATCCGCAGCCCATCGTTCGGGATTAAAGGCTTCAGCTGTAGGGCCATATATGTCGTGACGTCGATGCAAAGCGTAGATTGAGAAAACGACGATCGAACCCGCGGAAACGAAGACAGGTGATGTGCGAGTCGGACCACCCCCAGTGGGCAGAACCGTATTGACTTTGGAATAGCGTGCATTAGTTGGCACGGGAGGATACAGACGAAGAACTACAAGCATTAGGCGAGAGGATCGTGACAGCGAAGAGTAAGGGGAGCTTACCTTCATTCAGGACACATTTAAGGTACTTCAGACTTTTCAGGTCTTCGTAAGTGGGGAGTTTACCCTGCAGAGTGTCGACTTCCACCTTCAACTTCGTCCAGACATCAGGATGTCGCGACAAGACATGGAATGTATTGGAGAGCAGTCCTGCGGTAGTGTCTCTTCCGGCAAGTAGCACGTTGAGCATTTCGTCACGGAGCTGCTTCGGATCTTGGATCTCGTCGGCAATTTGCTCGAGACAGAAGTATTTTGTGGCTTCACTCGAGGAGTTTTCCTTTTTGTCGTGGTTTCTATCTTTGAGCCATTGCTCGATGTATGTGTCGGCCCATGCGTGCACGACTTTGCAGGCAGCATTGAACTTGGCGTTTGGGACAAGCAGATTCATGATACCAAGGCGATTGCGGTCGGGCATCTGATGTTGGGCGTAGTCGAAAGCAGTTTGGAAGCGATCAGCTTCACTTCCTTGACCTGCCCCTTGGGCACCGACGCTTTGTCCAAATAGAAATTCCGTGGCCGAGTCGAGGGTCATGCTGAAGAACAGCTTTTGTAGGTCGATAGTCGATGCATCCTGAGGTAGTAAGGCCAAGAGATGACTGAAATGCCGCTCGAACATGTCCAGGCTAGAGATTTGTTGTCTGTTGAAGTTTGGTCGAAGGACTGCACGTCTGTGGGCCCACTCGGGACCGTCAGATGTGAACACGCCCTTGCCGACAAGCGGACCCCAGGCATAAATCCTGCCTCCCAGGTCATACTCGTTGAATTTGTGAGCAAGGACGGTCTGGATGTTGGTAGGATCGATGGTAGTTATGATGTTGAGGCCGACGACGGTGTTTGAAAAAGTATTGCCAGTGGATGCGATGCGACGGACAGCGCCTTCCAAGCTTGTCTTTGCTTTAACGGCCGCAGCGCCGTCTTTCAGCAGATCAAGTCCGATGATCCGCTCACGCTGAGGTAACGCAGGCGGGTCGAGACATCCGTGCAATGACTTGAATCGCGAATCGGAAAACTTGCGAAGAATCAGTGCTCCAACCAGATAGAGAGTAGGTAGTCCACAAAGGGACAACAGGATAGTGAAGAAGGCCATGGCTTCCGACGCAGATCTGCAAAAAGAAATCGGACAGTCTGCCAATGCTTCCTATATAGAAGGCGAGCATTCCACGGCGTCTGTATAGACAGACATGGTCACGGTGCTTCAGAGCGCGTAAACGATATAATGTCAGTCTGACAACACAAAGCTGACCTGTCAGCATGTGTAGAAGGTCAGGAAAGAAGAATGGGAGACAGCATGGAAGGATCTCAGCCGAAGTCTATCGCGCTGGTAGCTGTATCAAGGCACGATGAGTTGAAGGATCGGGCATACTTCGCTGACATGCGTCGTATCATCGAATCTCTGCGAGGAAGTCTCTGATCCCAAGAACACAAAAGAACAAACTGTGTCTGTCGCGTCTTAAACTGCTTCTGTGTCATCATGGGGACGAGTGTAGAGTGAGAGAGATCAGCACCGCGAGGAAAAATCGCAGCCGGGGATTGCGACGAACGATTGTGGCGCTGATTAGCTGCGGGGCGGCTGATACAAGTATCCTCGTATTCGAAATTCGTGACCGTCTGCCACCCCAACTTATCGAGCTAGCGTTTTGGGGCGACCCGAGGGTAAGAGGCTGACATGGCTTGAGTCAGGTGCAAGCCACAATATCCGGTTCGACGGGCGGTTGAACCAAAACTTAGATTGGTTCGGGAGAAGCTTGGTGGACGATGTGTTTGTACTTATGTAGATCCTCCTGCTCCAGTTCGCCCTTCATCACGAAACCCAAAGATTCAAACGCGTTTTCTCAAAAATACATTTGCCATGGTTCGTCACGATGTCGAGAATGGGGGTTACAAAGGTGGGTTTGTACGAGCGGGAATAAGGAGTGTCTCTGGAGCCGTCGGCTTGGCATCTGAGAGCATCAAATCACGGAAAACAGAACGCCAAAGCCCTCAAGGTGAACAACCAGCAGCATTGCGATCGAATAGCGCACATGCAGTGAACGACTCGTTATCGACATCACAAGCAGATGAAGCTGGAGGGGATCTCGAGAATGAGTGGAATCTGGACGACGCTCAGGACCAGATCGCTGAGGAACAGACTCGAACTGGCGTTGACGCAGAGCCCAAGCTCACCTTTTTCGAAAAGTATTGTTCAAAGACTGATCGACTTTCGACCGGACAGCTCACGCTGCCGGTTGTTCTTCCTCAGCGACGCCCAAGAGATCGCTCGCGTGGGTTCATTCGAGCTTACGCGCCGATGCTACAAGATGTGAGCATCGACCAAACGACCTGGCTCGACTTTCTTGATACCCTGCAGAAGTCAAGCGCTGCGGATCCTTGGCTGAATGCCATCAACATGGCTTCTATTGGCACTATGTTTATGCCTCATGTCATCGGCATTGCTGTGTCATACGCCATCCAACAGGCCACCAATATTGCTATCGAGATGCAAGCCCGATTCAGGTATCTTGCCGACGTCGCTTCCATGGCTTCTTTTTGTCTGACGATTGTTAGGACTGCTACAGCTTTGCGCAAGCTCAACGAAGAGTTCTTCCAGCCTCGGGGACTTTACTGCCTAATCATGGTATGGAATCCAGAATCGAGTAACATAGTGGAGCAGGTCAACATCAACGACACTGTTGCAGACCTCAGTAACGTACCGCATGGTGTCACAGGTGTCCAGAAGAAGTTCAGATCATCTGATGGGACCACATATGGAGAAATGGCATTCCCTGAGGTGGCACCGCTCACCTTCCCCACTCTGGATGAGCTGGCAGCGCAAACTGGGCAAAAAGCAGCGGAGAAGAAGAGTAGCGTAGCAAAAGGCATGACTTTTGTTGCTAATTATTGGGACAAAAGAGCAACAGCAGAATATGTGAGCATTCCCCTCTTGATTCTCAACACGTGGTATTGACCCAACTCTAGTGCATGCAAAATCCGGATAGCGTCCTAGCACAGGTCCCCCAAGGCGAGTTCAGCTCGAGATATGCCGACCCCAATCACGCGGCAGCCAGCGGTTCGCTGATATCGTTCGTTTCGGGAGGGAAGCTTATTCCCGGACCCAACTCGCGAGGCCTGATAGGAGGCTTTGCTTCAGTCATTAGACAAGCCGCTCGAGGAGAGAAGCAAGGATCAGAGTGGGAATCATATGCAGTCGAGCAGAGACAAAACGCTCAAAGACGGGAGAAGCGTGGAATTGTTCCAAATCCTATTCGCACATACAAGAAGCTGTTGGCAAAGGTAGGTACAGACACTCGTACGCACCGTCACCCTGCTAATCCACGAACAGAACGTACTGTACTTGATGGTCGTAAATATGCCATCGGAGGAAGAAATGGCAACAGCTAGGGCCGCAACTCACAGCTAAGGAATGTTGCATTAGTCGAACTTGTAATCTCGTATCTGAATCACAGAATTGACCCTGACATCCCTCCGTACGCTGTCATCTGAAAAAGGATTCACTGGGTCAAAACCATCAAGGTCATGTCCCTGTGTCAGTTCGAAGCTTATTAGCGCTGAGGCGGGGTCAAACATCGCCCACAACGCTCCGGTTGATTGAAGGGACACGGAACTTTGCCTAAAGAGGACAAAACTGCGATTGGGGCTGACCAGTGAGAACGCGTATCTCGAACACTCCTTTGAGCCCGGTCGGTTCGCTGAACCATGTCACCCCTGCGCTCCCCCGCACGCATAGAAGAGGCCCCGCTGCAGAGATGCGTGATAGTTCTCAGATGATCTGATTTGTCCGCAGAGGGCGGTCAAACATTGAATCTCGCGTCAGGATTGAGCGCATCTCGGAAAGTATTGAGCCTGAAACATATACATGCGTGCCAGGATCTCGACAGCACGCAAGAAGCTTTAGACGGGCACTAAATTTCGGAACGATGGAGTGTCGGGCCGACTGAAACCCCACCAAGCACGACCAAGCTTCAGGGGGAAAGGGGTACAGACTCGCCGCCTGCCGTGCTGGCAAGTGCTTCACGAGCGTGCCAATGCCGCCTGCCGTGTTGGCAAAGGCTTCGCGAGGGGATCTGCAACGTTCCTAGACTCTTTACGCACGTTCCTCGTCGAACCGTGAATCAACAAGATTCGGCTTAACCATTGCCTCCAATCAAGTTGCTCTGCATGACAGGCACGCATCTCCCACCGTCGTTTGGCCGCTCAGGAATGTCTGTTCCAGAGCGTAGATCTTGCCGCAACGCGTAGCATTTCACGAGGTTGACGAGCGTCGGCCCTCTGGACCCTTTTCGATATTGCTCGACATGGCATTTTGCAGGAACAGCCGCGCTATCTACGCCACCCTCAGCTTTTTCCCTCAAGCCTGGACATCTGACAGACCCGTATAACACTTTCGGTTCAAGCGGGTTAGCATCTGCACAGGAATAGCCTGCGGCGACAATCAATCTGTTGCTATCTCTTCTAGACGTTCAATGACCCTGGCTCCCTATAGCTCTTTGCGGCACCTCGAAGCTCACGCGAAGGATGATTTATCGAAGGAATAATTGTTGAACCCCGCAATCCTTCGGCGCCGCCAGATTGACCGGTCTGTCAGTCACTGATAACCATATGACAATGACTGCAGATCGAGCCTCATACGGCTGTCAGCTTGTTCTGCCCTTCGCGGAATTGCACCCACCGCGTTGGTGTACTGCCCTGCATAATTAATTGCCCAAACATCTAGAGTGTCTAGCTTGTGGACTCTCAGGATTTATAGAGCAACCCGACCGCGCGTTTCTCTCTACCTAATCGAACATTTCACAAACATGTCTCCGCCCGTGAAGACCGACGCCGAGCAAATTTCTGACTCCGAAGATTGGACCAAACTATCCGACATCAATGAGAGGCGACGGGTACAAAATCGTCTCGCACAGCGAAGTCGTAGTATGTGGCACGGTAAAGATTTGTGAAGTTGCCAAGACTAAGAGTCTATTCAGGGAAGAAATTGAGAATGCTCGAGAGTCGTGACACCCAGCGTGGGACACTATCCGCAGCATCCAAAAGCCCAGAGCCCCCAACGTCTTTTCGCGATATCGAAGATTTATTGAACCACATCGACCAAACTAAAACTCGTCTACAAGAGTATCTTTCCAAGACAACAAAGGTTATGCCGGAAGCTCCCGCTGCAGGTATCAACATCTGGGACCCCTGTGTGCTTCAAAGCCTGGACGGAAATGACCTGGATGAATTATTCAAGAGTCTTGATCAAATGCCTACTCCAGATATCAGATCTCCTGATCCGGTTGGCATTTCGACGGACTACTTCGGTGATATGGCAATGGCAAACAATAGCGCTGGACAAAAAACTGCAATGTTCGGACCTCTAATGACGCCACCGGCTAGTGTGTCTTCAAGACCTTGTAAGACGCCATTCCTTCGCCTACAGAGAGTACATAGTCTGACAACAGATTTAGCAGCATCTAGGAGTAACTCAGGGCTGCATCAAAGAAATGACGTCTACAACGTGAATGGAGCAAGTGACGTCTTCTCCCTCAATAACAACGACCATGGCAACACCGCTTTGCATATCGCAGCTCGTGACCGTCATCACTCCATCATCCGCCTTCTGGTGGAGACAGGCACCGACATCAACTCATCCAACAACTTACAAATGACTGCCCTTCAGATTGCGATCACCTCTGCCAACATCACCACTGCACAATACCTTTTGGGCTTGGGCGCTGACGTTTCGGGAAGGACTTCAAGCGGAGATACATCACTGCATCTGGCCGCTCGCGTTGGTGATGTGAGTCTAGTAGAATCATTACTCCAGCGTTCCGTGGGTCTCAATGCGAAAAATCACTGCGGTGAGACAGCACTGCACGCTGCTGTAACGGCAGGCCATGAAGATGTGGTCAGAGTGATGTTAGCAAGCGGTGTTGACTCGCAGGTGAAGGTCGGAGTCGCTACTCCCATGGACGATGGGTTTGATTGGAGTTCAATCATGGGGGTGTAACTTTCTTGTGTTTACTTTTGGTGAAGCATCTATCTCTCATATCGATATTGCATTTGGCGCTTTGCACATTGGAACCAGGGTCGCGAGGTAGTGAGGCGTTTACACTGAACATATATCATTCAAGACTTTTCCTCTGATGGCACACAAACTCATGCTTTCCATCTTCTGCTTTTTACACATCGAACATCCTGTCTATCCTGCTCGGACAAGATGTGTTTCCTCCTTCCACTTCTCTCACACTCACAGTCAGATGCTCAAGCGCCATAATACTATACCGTACTGTACTCTAAGTATCGTGCATTTCACCACTGCATACGTGACAGAGCTGAACAGATGGAGAGAACGTGTGGTTGCAGGTCCTGACCATAAGTGATAGAAAGTTATCTGGTGTATGCATATGAGTTTCGAACACACAATATATGCTACCGGAGCGCCGGAACCATGGCGCTGAGTTCCAGATTCCAGGTATTACTTGGCCGGCAAACCGAAGCTCAGATCACCAGTTCATGAGATCTTTTTATCATCCCGAACTTTCCACATTGCATGGACATGTGATACTGGTGCACATTCCAAGAATTCAAGGAAAGCACTGAATGTAGGAGATCTAACTGCCGGAAATCATCAAAGATACAGACCAGCAGCCTTTCTACCAGCTTGTCCATTCAAGATACCCTCCTCACCTTTATAGCCTTTGAAGATCGTCTCGTCCGTGCCATTCCTTGCAAAGTCTTCCGGCGGGACGCCGGCCTTGAAGTTGACCACTTGCTGACGTATGTATCTTGTGTTAGCCTCGGTGGTAGGAACAGCGGCGATATACAGGACCGCCGAGTCGTGGTCGCCGGCATGTTGCACATCCACACCGTGAATCATCTACATTTGACAAACACACATTAGCCTCCGAGACCTTACATCAGCACAAGAAAGAGAGAAATCTTACATCGGCGTGCCACCACACCGTATCCCCCGGTCGCATGGTCGGGATATTCAACAAACACTCTTCAAGCCTCAGATGCGGATGTGATGCTGGACTAACAATTTGCGGCAGCTGTCTCCAAGTACCCGGAAACCAGCCTCGGTCAGCATTTAATGTCCACTTTGTCGCATCCATGATGTCGCATTGATCTTCGGGAGCGTCAAACAAGGGTCGCAGAATCACATATGCCATGGCGGTCTTGACATCTGGATATAGTAAGAGAGAACCTTCCTTGGCGCCTGCGGACGTCAATGCAGTCCATCCTTGGAAGGCGCGTAAAACCTGAGAAGCAGTGCCGGGAAAGAGACCTGGCTTTGCATCCTTGCGGATCGAGAGGTCGTAAGGATCGAAAGCGTCGGGTTTACCCGACCAGATGGCTGAGTATACCTCACGATAAGTATGATCTGCCCAGCGTGAGAGACTGCCGCCATCTGCAGATTATCAGTCGTGAGACATAATCGGATCGATAGAAGGAAGAGAACAACATACCAATGTGTGGAGGTAGCGCGTTGAAGGTGGTGTTCCCAGGCCGAATGCGGAAACCATCGGCATATGAGAGTGGCTCTTGGGTAGTGGTCTGATTCTCACTCTTGTCGTGCCACAGAGCATTGATTGCTCGTTGGACCGCTAGGCTGTTAGGGTGCGAGCGAGCCGCTTGCTGTACTGGCGAGTGATACACGTCGAACATGAAAGGGGTATCGGCTGGCATGCCTTTGATAGACACGATGAGGTCAGAGATAAAATCCTGACAAAGGATGGTGTTGATTACCGGTGATTTGAGCCTCGTTGTCTTCGACATAGTTCTTCAGCTCATTGTACCAATCAGTCGCCTGCTCTTCAGAAACAACATGCCGCACAATAAAGCATCCAGTATCTTTTAGCTTATGCTTTGTCGCTATTTCGGCAGAGAGGAAGTCTTCTAAATCAAGCTCTGGAATAACAGTGTTGCCTTGCGAAGCGATGTTCTCCGTGATAGATTCCAGTCTCTTACAAACCTGAACCCAGCTTGACTTCAAAGCTTCGGCGCCGTACTTGGAGTAGATAGCTTCGGTGTACTCGTTGGTGCCTGCCTGGACTCCCTTTGCTGTGGCAAGAGTGAGTTGTGGCCATGGTGACCATATATTGTCGACGCCTCCAGGCATAGAAAGATCAGTAGCAAGCTGGTGTGGTGAAGATGGGATGTAAAAATTAAGAGTCTGATAAGTTTTAGAGGTCTTGCGAGTGGGCAAGCTAGACTTTAAGAAGATAACGATAGTAGGCATGTCAGACATGCTGACTTGACCATTGGCTGACAGATGACATCCCATGTCAGCAATCATGAGTAACGCGTAGTTCCGTCTGACAAAATTCGGGAATCTATCAAAAGCCCTCGTCAGCATCGTTCGGGACAATTATGGGAGGGCCGCCGTCCAACTCAAGGTCATCCCCGGCCTTGTTGATTGACGTAAACTAGGCTTCACTATCATTCCAAGTTCGGCCAGGATAGAAGTGCACATCCCTGGACGCGAGTTTAATCAGCCAGTGGTAATGTGTTGATAAGAGAGCTGTCCGAATTTACAACATAGAACGCTTGACTTGACTGAATTGAACGTAAAGATTGTGAATATGCTCAGATGATTTTCACGCGAGTCATTAATTCATTTTTCTATCTGACTTAGTGGTTGACTGTCTTGACTCTTTCATACGCTGAAAAAGAGAAACTCAACTTCAATATGGTAATCAAGCTGTACGACTATGAATCGGAAGCGAGTGGCTAGACTCTCTCCGCGACGATGTCGTCTCAATCAAATCGCCACAATCGACGACAGATGGGGCACTGGATGTCTCAGTCTTGCTGACCAGTCGTGCATGAACCAGGTTGATGCGTGTGACAGAGCCACTATGCAGCTCGACTGACGTGGTTCGACCAGTGTGAAATGCGACACGCTCCGCTTCGAGAGCTTTGCGGTCTCGTGGAGCATTTTGTCGAGCAAACATACTCACCAAGACGGCCGCACCCGCGAACGCGGTAACGACTCGCATCTGGGCGTTCGAAGATCTTCCGTACGCGCGGCAAGTCAAGTCTCTATGTGAATCACTAAGGTTTGCGATGTTAGCTGTTGACAGCATGACCGATCTCAGCTCCTCATCGGATAAGAACTTGGCGAGTTGCGATCTGAAATTGCCATTCAGGATGGCTTGCGTCACAGCGAGACCGATAACACCGCCGAGTTGTCGTAGTTGTGTGACGGCGCCCAAAGACACAGCTAGTCTGGTCAGTTACTCACGACATGTTTAAGGGACGAGGAAGACTTACTGTTATCTTTCATAGCCACTTCGGTGCGAATGACAACCATCGAACTGGCCATGGTGAGACCAAAACCGAAGCCGAGAATAATTTGATAAAGATAACAGAGATTGGCGATCTCACTATCTGTGGGTAAGGTCGACATGAGTCCACAACCAACTGTCATGAGTACGTTCGAAGACACCAATAAGTGCCAGGCGACATTGAATTTGCCAGTAATCGTGCCAGTCAGAATCGCGCCCAAAGCGGTCGAACCAATAAGTGGGAGCATGTGAAGACCCGCGTTCTCGGGACTGTCGCCATTGACGATCTGAAGGCGTTGTGGTAGGGCCATGATGGTGACCACAAAGGGAAAGCCAGTGAAGAATACAGTCCTACAAATATTAGCTTTCGTGTTGAAGTTGTGTTACTGCGTCGCCCAACATACCCAAGAGTCGCTGCAACGACCCTGCTAGATATGAGTCTTGTCGGAAAGAGAGGCAGCATCTTCATGCTTGCTTCTCTGGGTGTCAGAACATACTCCCATATGCCAAAGCCTACAAAACAGAGTACCGATCCGACAAGCATCAACACCACAAACAAGCTTCGCCAGGAGAAGTGAACACCTCCTTCTTCCAAAGAGATAACCAACAGTGAAGATCCGGTGAGCGAGAGAAGTATCCCAGGCCAGTCGATCTGTTGCAACGCCGGCTTTCCAAGTTTCCTTGATTGTGTTTCAGTTGGAAACAGGAAAGCGACGCAGACAGTGACCAGGACTCCACAGGGGATGTTGATCCAAAAGACCCACTGTGAATGTTAGCGAAAGTCAATGATTGCATCTTGGGACACGACCCTCCAAGTGGTATTCGAGGTAATAACTCCGCCAAGGACAGGACCCAAGAGGCTTGCACAAGCGGTGCTCATTGAGATAGCTCCTGATGCTGCGCTAACGAGCCTAAATGGTACCACGTCCAGAACAGATGCATAAGCAAGCGCATAGATTCCAGCCCCACCTATACCTTGTAAAGCCCGAAAGACAATACTAAGCGAAGTTTTAGCGAGGTCCTGATAGTTATGACAATTCGAGACCTACAGTTGTTTGAGTGTTTGTGAGAAGCCGCATCCGATTGACCAGAAAAGAAACATGAGAATTGAAAACATCAACACAGGTTTTCTGCCCAAGACATCGCTCAATCGAGTGAATATGAGGAGAAAACCAGAATAAGTGAGCAAATAAGACACAATAATCCAGCTTGCTTGATCAAAGTGGCCAAAGTCGGAAGCGATCGTGATCAACGAGGTCGAGATGATGGTAGTATCTAGTGTTGCAAGGAGCAGAGCTAAGCATAGCCTAATCACGTGTAAGAGATCATTCCAGATGAGTCTTCGGACGAACCCACGCAAACACAGTCGAACCAAGCGGCCAGCCTCCCAGAACAGGTAATCCCAAATCCTTTTCTTCTTCGACATAAGAACTGGTCTTTCTGCCCTCTTTTCGGGACCTTACGGAAATTGAAGCCGAGTCAGTACCTGCTTGGGATTGAGGGCTTGAAGCGCGAGGAGCTGCGTCTTCGAATATTGTCGTAGACATGGCCGGTTGTCTTTGTTTGACGTTGGAGCGAATGGTGGGTTCGGAAATCGCGTGGCACATGTTGTACACTCAACTTATGTATCGGCCTTGATCTTCGCAATTGCCGATTGGCGGCTCTTGGGAGGTCATGGCTTCGTCTCGAGAGTCATCTTTGAGCAGATGAGCTAGGAATTGCTGACCGGGAAACATGTTGAAAGAGGATTTGGTGGATGACTGCAATGACTCAGCCACGGTCTGCGCACGGACTGGTCTGACTTTTGAAGCGTCATCACCTTCACCACTTCTATTTGATTCTCTACACCATGACCAGATGATGACTTGAGCAAGGAGACAACCGCCGTACGAGAAGTAAAGTTCAAAAGCCGATTGAAGAACCGATGCATCATGAGGTCCATCCAACAACTTTCCGTCCAAGATCCACATGGCAAAGCAACGCACTCTTCTCTTCGTGACGAACAGTGAGCTGGGCCAGGCCAGCGTCATTCTCGCCGTCGCGTATGAGTTTCTCGTACGGCGGGAGTACGATGTGCATATCGCTTCCTTCCCCGCTCTTCAGAGCAGCGTTGACGATCTTAACGACACAGCATTTCGCCTTAGCAATGGGACATGCAGCGCCATCACATTCCACCATCTGTCTGGAAAGTCGATGAAGGAGGCCGCCCCTCCTGGTACCGAATTTCTCGACCTACATCCTCCAGGCATTAGGGGAGCTCTGTTTGCTTACGACAATGTGCTCCCCGCAACTTTTGCTCCGTGGCACGGAGTCGAGTACATGATCGGTTACAGCAGCACCATCGAGATTATCAGCGATGTTGCTCCCAAATTGGTGGTTGTCGATCCATTGTTTAGTCAAGCCGTTGATGCTTGCAATGCGATAGGTCAGAAGTGCATGATTCTTAGCCCGAATACCTTCAAGGAGCTTGTACTGGACCGACAGCCTAATGGAGGAGCTTTGTGGAAGTTTCCAGCGTGAGTGCTCTCGGAGATTTCCAACGATGATGCTGACAGTCTCAAGGATGGCATCAGGTTTTCCCTACCCTGTCCCTTGGTCGTACATTCCGGCGAACATGTACCTCATCTATCGCTTCTTACGCTCGCGCCGTCAGAACGAGAGACTTCTTCAACTGTCGCGATATCGTGAAGGTTGTGGTCTCCCAGGCAAGATCCCGTCCATGTTCGAGGGATTTGGCGATGCTCATATTCTGCTCCCTTCGACATCGACCATCGACTATGACTTCTCCATACCTTCACACGTAACTCCTTGTGGCCCCATCATACCCCCCTTTGAACCTCTTGCCGAGACTGACCCAAAACTGAGCGCCTGGTTACAACAAGGTCCAACGGTCTTGATAAATCTCGGATCCCATGTTGTTGTCGACCAGCATCTCACCGCCGAATTTGCGGCTGGCGTCAAAACTCTACTCGACCGTCGACCCGATGTACAGATCTTGTGGAAGTTGAAGACCAAGGTCGATGTGAAGGATGCTCTGCATGTGATTGCCGAAGAGATCAAAACCAAGCGAGTTTGGATCGAGTCTTGGCTACCCGCCAAACCCCTCGCAATCTTGATGACTAACACAATTGTCTGCACTGTTCACCACGGTGGATCTAATTCGTACCATGAGGCCATACAGTATGTTCCTTGCACTTCTTGCTCGAAGCTGAGCTAATATGAAATAGTGCTGGGGTTCCACAAGTTGTCCTGCCTGTCTGGATTGACACATACGATTTTGCTATCCGAGTCGAGTATCTTGGTCTAGGCGTGTGGGGTAATCGTGTTGCTGCACCATACGTTGGAGCATCGGAACTTGGAACAGCCTTTCTCAAAGTGGTCGATGGGCGAGAGTCTGCTAGGATGGTGATCAAGGCTAAGAGCATTGCGGTTCCCTTTCAGGAGCGCCCTGGCCGGCAGGTCGCTTTCGAGAAGATGACCGAGATATTGGAACTCTGATTTGCGGGTGAGATAATATTGCCAGTAACCACTGTATTGACTGCTTGATATTGTCTGAGCTCGCTCAGGACATTTGTGTCCATTGTTCCTTTGCCATATCCATTGTGCTGATGGTTGGATCTGTGTTCAGCACCATAATGAGCACTTGCTTGAGGCTGATTTTCCGTAGAAGGGATGAGCTGCGCGAAATTAACGCGCACAGCCAAAGAGAGTCCCACAATATGCTGCTAGGTTGCTATTTGGTATCATAACCACTGCGTGTGCCTACAAAACTCCATCGCTTACGAAATTAGGTTCCCATCCAATGCAAGACATGCCAAACTAAGTACGGAAATTCCCTCCCAGAACAATTTGTCTCATGCAACCTCGTGAAGCCAACCATATCGATAAATCATCAGTCATGCATCAAGTCTCCTCCGAACATTCAGACTTTATCTTATCATCCACCTTGAGGCCTGATGCATAGCGCTCTGCTATCTGGATGTATATGCTCTGTAAGTCGTACAATGTTGCCGTTGTCACTTCCGCAGCTGAATCCAGAGATTCAACATCATCCTAAGTTCCTGTTCAGCAAGAATTCACGTAGTGTCGATACAGCTTGAAAACTTACGTTCTCTTCTGGACTCGAATCGTCATTGACATTACCATCAACATCTTCATTCTTGATACGGATACTGTCTCCAGAATTCCAATCCGTATCAACTCTGTTCCGTAAACGGCTTTGTAGGATATTGAGTTGCTCCTCGACTTCTGCCAATTGCTTCTTCAACTCGATGATCACTTTGCCTTGTCGATGAATGGTCTTGCGTTCGCGGATTATCAAAGCTCTCAGCCCGCTGATTAGGCTCTTGACGTGGATCTCGCGGTGGCTTGTGTTATCAAGAAGTTTTATGATCGAGTCTGTGAGCTCGAGCATCGCTGGGACTACTTTTTCATAATCGATGTTGGAGGACATGGTGGAACCCCAAGGAGAGGTGGGGATAGAGAAGCTCTGATGGGCAGAAAGGAAAAGAAATTCCAAAAGAGAATCAAGTACGGACTTTTAGCAAGAGGGTCAAAGGACATGATATGAGTTCTCAGCAGATGGAAAGATGGCGTGAAGATGACAGAGCAGAGGTGAAGAGTGCCAATGCTGACGTCTCTGCCCCAAAACCCCATCCAAAATCTGACAGCCCGATTCGGCGGGTCTCTTGGGCATGACAACAGGTCTGACTTTGTGGTCCGTGGTGTTGCGGTCAGCTCGGGGAGACTGAAGGCGCGTTCCCACTTGATGACAGTCTTTCGATCGGAGTTGATGACAGGGAATTCACAGCTGACAGGCACAGGCTTCGCAGATGGATTGCTCCGACCCAGTCAAGGAGAGTATACTACAGTCAGACGTACTCATTGAGGACAACTATAAAGCGTAAGGTGTACTCATCATAGGTCATACCATCACTCAACCACCATCAGCACTATCGAGTCAAGCAACCCAAAGCGGAACAGCACTCCGGTCGATCATGTCCTCATTCCTCCCCACAATCCTCTGTCTGCATGGCACGGGCACATCGGCCAGCATCTTTGCAGCACAAACACGAAAACTGCGGTCTGCCCTACAATCACAATTCAAATTCGTCTTCATCGACGCACCCCACCCCTCAGCACCAGGTCCTGGTGTCGTTCCCGCATACGTCGATTCAGGGCCCTTCTACAGCTGGTTTTCCCCCTCAGCAAATGACTCGATGGAATGTGTAGCTAGAGAATTTGTCACCTGCAACGAACACATCATCAAGACCTTGTTAGCACGCGACATCCAACCTTCGAGCATCACGGCTGTCATGGGCTTCTCCCAGGGGACCATCGTAGCTTCCATGCTGTTGGGCTTGGCTCAATACCACGTTATTGAATGGGCATCGATGGATGTCAGCCTGGCCGCGGTGCCATGGGCCGGTCTGCGGTTCGGGGCGCTGCTGTCGGGGTCCTGCAGTGATGGTGTCGTGACTGCGTTTATGGGTAAGAAGTTGCAATTGCCATGCGTGCATTTGCACGGTCTGCAAGATCCCTTCTTGGAGCATGCGAGGATGCTCCACACCAAGATCTATCATGCCACTTCATCGGATGTGATTGAGTTTGATGGTGGCCACAACATTCCTGGAAGCAAAGCGGATCTTGACAGGCTGGTTGCTCTGATCCGAGGTCTGAACAGGAAGACTAAGACGAAAGTATGGGCAAAGAGAAGATGAGGAGGTTGTTTGTTGTTGCATCGGGTCTGGAATGGAGATGGAGCTAGCTGGAGATAAATGGCGTTCAGGAGTTTTCATTCGAGTCAGAGTCAGAGTCATGGTGTAGTAGGCCTGACATGATCTGATGTCCTCCGTGACATGGAGTGACAGGTTGTGGCGTGGTCTAGTTGGACCCTGTGTAAATGTTTGTTTTGTTTGGTACACAGCAAATTTGACAGGGCGACGTTTTTGACGTCAGCCAAGATCCACCTTGAACACGATATTGGTTCCACAAGGGATTGCGACAGACTGCCTGGTGATTATGATATCATTTAATCACAGATATCTACATTCCATGCAACGAGTTGCCTATTAGCGAACAGTCTCGTGCGCCCTGAGCTGAGCCATCAGTACCCAGTCGTTCTCCAGCACGCTGTTACTCGGGCGGGCGCGAAGCGCGACGTTCCCTTTTCGTGACAGGCCTACCACGTCGCACAGCCGCGGTGAGAAGGATCGTTAGCACTGGCGATCCTCCTCTCGTATGACAAGATCTACGCATAGATCTTGGAGACCCGTGGATCTTTTGCCGGAGTCTCTTCCGTATCCAATCTTCGCAGCCACTTTGACGGACATAAAGCAACGTTTCAGGGTCATTCTGACCTGTCACTCGGTCAGCATGTATGTCAGCTTGACCGCATTGCCGGGTTCGTCTACAACATCGAGATTGTTTCGATGCTATACACCATGAATTCTGCAGACTATATAAGTTCAGAATCCTGCTCACAGTATGCATCTCCTTCGAACGTTCAATTCTGACTATGTCCTCACCTGGAATCTCATCTGCGGCGTTCCCCGCGGCTCTTTATATCGCGACTGTCGTCCTCTACTCCTGCCTCATCGTCCCAACCTTCTATATCTGGCGCCGCCATGGCAGAGCTGGCTTCTTGGCCTACAATTTCGTCTTTTCGTTCTGCGCCATTCGCATTGCTGGCGGTGCGCTTTCCATGGTTGCGAGGCACAAGCCCAACATTGAGACCAGCGCAACTGTCGTCAACAGTTTGGCCATATCCCCGCTCCTCCTTGCTGAACTTGGAGTCTTGCACGAGGCACGCAATGCTTGTCTTGTGCGGCTCAAGCCAAGAGTTGAGCGGACGCTTGTGGGTGGCTTCCACAGCATCATTACGACGGCCATTATACTGGTGGTGATCGGGATTGTCAATGTTGTCAAGGGGCTTTCCACTACTCAAGACTCTGGCCTAATCAAGGCTGGACTGGCGATGTTTGTGGTGTCATATCTAAGTCTTCTTGCGTGGACGACTATCTCGCTGCGCAATCCGGCTAGACCGAGAAATGACACTTTCATTGATGGAACTGTGGTAAGTTCTGTTTCTACTTTTCTGATCTTGCCGCTGATTGTAGATAGCTTTTACGTACTGCCGCAGTTGCCCTACCATTTATCGGCATGAGACTCGTCTACGGCATCATCGCATTTCTTCTGACTAGCCCAGCATTTGCAAGCTCGTTGACGGCGAAAATCCTTCTGAGTTTCACCCCAGAGGCACTTGCTACTGGCTTGTTCGTGCTTGGTGGCTACAAGACACGTAGTATGTATGCTTTGCGCTACCAGGAAACGCTTCTAAAGCACACTTCATCGCCGTCTGTGTAATGTGCCATATGTAGCTCTCCTTGGCAAAAGGTACATCATTCTGTTAAATGGGCAGTGGCTTGTGCGAATTTGCGTCAGGCGGTGCATCCACGGACGCTCCACTCTATCACCTGCCCCAATGACGATTATGATCCCTGCGCCAAGGACGATGCTGGATGCGACACTACTTATCACCCCGCAGACTATGTGGACTCTGAACATATCAACGCCAATTCGATTCGATGGTACACAGCGGCGATCTTACAACAGCCAGCAAGGGCGCCATTTTCTCTACACGTGCTGCTGTATCAACAAGCAAGACAATATCGCAGAAGCAATTCTCCGGATCCTCTACGCGTACTCTCATACCAATAAGTAAGAGCAGGTCGCAGAAGCCATCCTCGGGTTCCTCCGCACGCACTCCTGTTTTAACAAGCAAGAGCTCATCTGACAAGCCGATCACAACAGATAGCACGTCTGTTCACGACCACCATCGAGGAGAAGCCGTCGCCATCACCGGAAGACCGTCCATCTCCCATTGAGACCCCAGTCCTCCCACCGACGGTCTTCTACTTCAGTGAATGGTATCCCGGTCAATTCCAAGTCTTCTTTCACATAACCATCATCTATGGTCCGCTCCCAGTAAACCAGATCATGAGCACTGATACAGGTCTCGCGGGCTATGAACGACCCTCGGGAGTTAAATTTGCTGCTTGCTGTCATATCTAGTTATAGCCTCCATGGAGGTTGCCAAAAACACATCTTGCCTACAAGAAGACTATATCATCACACATCAAGGATTCAGGAAGACGATGTAGCAATTTCCAAATTTATATGGATGGACAAAGCGATGAATACACTCCCGCCCAAAATATCCTTAGACGACATTAGTTCATATCAGGATTCGCATCAGGGATATCGAATTGCAATCGCACGACGTGGCGTAATGTCTATTGTTTGATTTGTCTGCTACTGCCCTCGCTCCGGTGACGCAAAACCTCAGAAGGATTACCTGCTAGATCCCTCTTGTTCTGTAGTTTCACGTTCCTTCAGTTCAACCGTTGCTTATCCCGATAGAGCCTTCGCTGACGACTCTCAGCTTGACTGTTTGTCTAATGGTCGTTTACCCACGAACATCGTGTTTAGGTCCATTTCATGGGTTGTGGCCGTCTGAATTATTGATATATTGATGCAGCTGATTGAAAGTCCATCAGCTGTGCAGCTAGAACACTACTGCCCGTTTTTCAGGCAGCATGTCTTATCCATCGACTGTTCCACGCCGATAATTTTCTCACTGAAGTTGGGGAACACGAGCGAAACCGATCCTAGTACTCTGCTTTACTGCGACTCACATCTTCCGGACTATCTCTGCACTGAGCTAGACTCGGAAATTCGGCTTTCGGTGATTTGATTCCACATGGCGATCCATGATGCTTAAAAAGACGCCAGGACTACTTCTGCGCTTTCATATCTCATTGTTGTTCGCTACCTAAGCGAGAGGTGGCTACTAGACCACTCCACAATGTTGCTTCCAGTGAAGCTATGCACAGCTGGAAATCGATAGTAGCGTTCGACCCCGCGTCGCATATCAGAACGCGATCCAGTGAAATTCCTAGCTAGGAACCGGTCACATACGTTCGTCAAAACGGCTCCAACGGCACCGCATGACCGACACAAGTGGTGGTAATAGTTCACGCCATAATGTCGCACTCTATTTGACGCCCAAGTTGGGATTGTCGCTATAAATCGCAAGCCTCGCTCACATGCTGTAGGTCAGCTCGAAGGATTCTCGTTTCATGTTAGCTCAATAGCGCGCTTCATAGACCGTACATGCAATGCAGACTGTCTTACTCTAGCTGGAGATCGGTCAATTTGAGCCACAGATAGCTCGACAATTGTTCCGGTGCTGAACTGCAAATATAAAAGTCTTCCAGTCTCATAGGCCTGCTCCTACAATCAAATATCGACACTCAGTCGCGTTTAGAACCTCTTCATCTACGGGAACGTCTGATATTGCCCACTGACGATCACAATGGCTACCTTCTTCAACTTCGACCAATACAGTGAGGGCGCTCTGAGTATTTCATCTACTGCACTGAGGGTGGATGCACCGATAGGCACGTTCTCTAGTAACGCAAACCCCTATGAGCCAGGGTCCTTCCTGAACGGGATCACTTCTTTTAGGCCAAACTACAATGTATACATCCTCCACGACTCTGGCGCTGCGCACGGCGCAAGTCAAAGGAATTGTGTGATCAGCTTCACGGTACCGAACCAGACTACCTTCTCACGCCTATCTCTGGACATACAGCACAATTCAGGTTCCCCCGGACTGGTCGCTCCCATCTCGATAGCTTTTGAGGCCTCTACCACCGTCGACTTTCAGAATGCCACTCAGCTTGGGACCCTCGACTCCGTCTTCAGCGGGCCCGAAGGTCATTTTCTGACCTTCGCTCACACAGTCTCTGGCGACGTCCACTTTCGCCTCCGCTGTACCTCACCAATCCCGGATGGCAGCAACTATATCTCCTATGCCAACGTCAGAATAGCTTCATATTCCGAAGCAGTGACTCGCTCTCGATTGATGACACAATGGCACAAGTACTTTGTCTCAGGATTGCACTTTACCTTGAGCTTTACCGATCGAGATCACGCCTCATTGGGTATGGCTACACCAGACGAAAGGAATCCTGGTAGTCAGATAGCTTATTTGACCCCGGACTGCGTTGCCATGTTTTCTTTTGAGGCTGTCGATCAGCTGGACTACAATCAGGGGTACCGGATCATCAGCGACAGCAAATATGTCGGTCCCATGGATATTTTTCGCCGCTCAGACTGTATATCGTTTGTCGCGGAGGCGAATCGAGCCTTGATATTCTTACCAGACTTCTCGGACACCTTGACATTCGTCCTCAGGAATATCGCTGATGGTCAGCTTCTTACTCGTCCATGGGACTATACAGTTGATATTGGCCTACAAAGTCGGTGTGCGGTAGTTCTCGCGCAGCTGAACTCACCCTTGTACGGTGCGACACAGCAGATCTTCCGCATGCCAGCCTGGGCCTTGCGAGAAGCACAGATGGCAAACCTGCCGTCGGACCTTCGTGTCATTGTCAGCTCCTCTGGTAGATGTCTATACGCCAATGGGGATCAGCTAGCATGGGGAATGTCGCCGCAGAGTGACGCTGCAGTAGTATCCTTCATCGCGCCCGAGTTGACGTCAATTCACGCTGGTTACTTACTTGTAGTTGGCGGCAAGTACGTGAAGATGACATCCACAGACGTAGTTCTTGGATTGACCACCAATATGGCCGATGCCACACACATCTGTGTGAACGCGACAGCGAATGGCACACTATCATTCTGGATGTGTCAGAGCGACTATGTTCTCGCCCCAAATAACGACACGCCTGTGTTCACGGTCTGCGACGATCCGCGGGCGGTTGTTCCAACCTGGCAGATACTCGAGCCGGAGGTGCATGTCGAGCAAACTATGGTCGTGAACGACTCCCCAGGAGCAATCCATACTCTGAGTAACACAACTTACATCAAAGCAATTGTTCAAAGGCTCAACAGGACAAGTCTCGAGAAGGAAGGATCTCTTTGGAATTATTCTTTCGACAACGCTCTTCCTGCAGATTGGTTGATAATCACACCCGAGCATTGCTTCGATCCCTACAGCACATTCGAGATGCGAATTCCCGCTGATGGTGCAAATGACTTCAACCTCAAGTCCTGCGATGGGTCATCGCCTGATCCGACACATCCTTGTGTCTCATTGGCTTCGTCAGTCAGTGTCCCAGGAGGAACACCGTTGAAACTCCATGCTGGTCATTCGCGCCGAATCTACGAGGAGATGTACAATCATATCATCTCCGGCCGCCACTTCATTGATATCGCCAGTCTATTGAGAAAGGACGCCACGCCGAGTGGCGAGTTTCTTGCCGCTGTGCGGAACGCAATTACAAGGCTAAGCAAAACTGCTGAGGCAATGAATGTGGTCATTCGCTTGATATTCGGTGAGCCTCTAGGGTGGGCCGGAGATCTAGGGTTGCCCTTCATTCCCGGAACAGGTCCTTACCGTGCAGCACCTGCGCTCTTGCTTGATCTTGTGCGAGACGTACCGAGTGACACTTATTCCCAGATGCAGATTTATCTAGCCTATACCTCTTCAGCTGCGTCGCTCACTTGGAATCACTCCAAGATCGTCGCGGTAGATGGTCAGAGGGCTCTTGTTGGAGGGCACAACATGTGGGACGGCGCATACCTCGGCGATAATCCCGTACTGGATGTGTCGATGAAAACGGAAGGACTGTCTGCCGTGGACGCTCACAGGTTCGCGGAGAATCTCTGGTTTGATCAAGTGATTGCCCATGGAGACTACTGGGCCGCCGATGCAGCAGCATTTCGTCCCGGCTTGCCGAATCGCATAGTGGTCGGGCAACGCAGCGTACCACCGCCTCGTCTCTTCGCTTCTTTCTACCCTGGTAATTCAGGCGAGCCAGGTCGTTACGTTGGTAGAGGCATTCCAATATTATCGGTTGGAAGAGAAGAAGGCATGATTGCAGACAGTGCACCAAGCGACATTGCATTTGTAAGTCTGCTCAACTCTGCTACAGAGTCAATCTATATCTCTGCACAAGCAATGAGCCATGCTCCAATTAGTGGTCGTAATTGGCTGGAGACCTTTTTGAATGGATTAGCAGAAGCACTGAAGAGAGGTGTAACGATTGCACTTTTTTTGTCAAATCCTGCGTCCGGAGCATACGAAGGTGATTCACCTGTAGATGTTCTAGGTCAAATTCAAGCACGTATCACTGGAAGAACTAACACCGAGATAAACTCACTTATGCGGAACATTGCAGTGCGATCACTACCATCGAGCACGACCTGGGGTCTGGCTAATCAGTATGGCATCTCAAATCACGCGAAAGTCATCTTAGTCGACAAAAAGGCCTTCAGCATCGGATCGCAGAACTACTATCCGTCCACGCCGGCGACTATGTCAGAGTTCAGCTACATTGTCGAAGACACGACAGCCGCTCAGCTTTTATACGACACGTACATGAGCAAGATGGAAGCTTGGGCACTACCGTCGCCAACGCCACTCTCACTCCCTGATCTTACGAGCTACGTAGTGACCATCACGAACATTTGGTGCCAGCAGACTTCGGCAGGGCCTGGTGAAGATCAGATTTATCTGGAGCGAGCTGGTAGCCGGATCTGGCCGCAAAACTCCTGGTACGAAACCTTCACGCCTCTACGCTCTAGCGTCGTCTCCGGTGTGGATCTGCCAGCGGTACGCACGATCGACAACCCCCAATTTGTGAGACTTATGGAGTGGGATTACATTGCAGACGACATATTGACTCAAGTCTCTTTCCATCCGAATCAAGTCCTCAGCTGCAAAACGGGCGCCGAAGAATTGAAAAGCAAGAAGCTCTCAGATTTGGTACCAGAAGTGATATATCGGACCTATGGAGATATGAGAGACGATAGGGCTGTTTACACCCTAGCTTTCAAGTTCTCGAAGGTTCCTCAACCTAATCCTTCGTAAGCGGCTCATAAAACTTACCACCCAATGAATTGAAATTGCATGTCGGCATATCTCCCAGTTTGATGATTCGATTTCGAGGGATGTACCAGCAAATTTGTATCTCTCAGGCATAATTCGGTTTCCGGTGTATGTGGACATAATCAATGTACATCACCCAATTTCGGCTACCCCATTGCGAGGATTCTTCATCGATTCTCATTCCCTGTAGGTCTCTCAATCTCAAATGTTCTGCAAGAAGACCGTTAAAGAGGACACAACTGGTTTGTGATTGGCCAAATCTTCGCTTGGGTCGCACTCAACAGACACAACATAACCGTCTCTTTCGACTTTCGCACATCCATATAAACACAGAGTGGTCCATCATCCTGAGCACGAATCTCTCTGACGACATAATCGTGGGCAATGTCTAGTGTCGTTGACATAATCTTCTTCGTCTTTCCTGAGTCGCCCTGCCTCTTGTTATATTCTCAGCGACATAATCGTCTACATCCATACTGAAATATGTCAATGTTCCTCAGGTGCTGGAGTCGCTTCTGTCATGGATGCTTGATTTCTGCTACTCGAGGTCATCTGTTGTACTACCGCGGAGTTTGACCAGCTGAACGTGTGTCTTGGTATGACCTTGGCATCATGGCTAACTACGACGTTCAGCTTCGAAAGAAATGTCCCTCTCAGAGAACACGGCGAGTGGACTAGTGACGACTAGTGCAACATCCAGATTGTGTATGGCTTAGAGAGATAACATTTCATCTTCTTTCTAGGAATAGCGTGAGCAATCTGGAATACATTCATTTGTTCGGTCATTTCTACAGATCAAGATTCGATAACACATGATGAGGTATTATAGTTGCGGATGGAACACTAACGCCATTTTAGAAAGCAAAGGGATATGGACTGCACCTAAGACACCGACTGATAAGACTTCTTGATCTTTGACAGAGATTCCACAAGACTTACTAGTTGACGAATCCAGCCTGCTTGCCACACCACCAAATGATCTGTGCAGCCGCAGGGCAACCTGTGAACAATGGTAGAAGTCCGTAGCCACTTCCCCAAGCGAATTCACCTCGACCGCACCATTCATCGCCACTGACAAGTGCACCACTCAAGGGCCCTGCGATGCCCAAATCATTTCCCGGCCGCAAGAAGCGTGACCACCGTACTGGTCTCGACACCTGGACACTTGTGCCTCAGAGGCTCGGTGACACCTGCCCACATTGACGCAAACTTACCGGCAAAAACACCATAAAGCATAGCGAAGATGTACAACATGGGTGCATAGATCGCAAAACCCCAGAACAAGAAGACTGTGATCAGAATACCAATGATGCAGATGTTCACGCCGATTGTGACGTGATAGCGATCCACGAACCAACCTGCGATAATCGAGCCTATCATGGTCGATACATTGGTTAGCGAAACAGCGACAGTGCCGGCGATTGGTCTCAGTCCAATACCTCGAGCGAAAGAGGGCATGTAGTATGTCGGTAGAAAGTAGCCTAGTCCTTGGATTACATTGCCAGTCAGGAAAATTCAGAACGCCGCGTCTTTGAGGAAGCCGATCTCGATTTTCTGCGGGCCGGTAGACGCATGCTGGATAGGTAGTCGGCCTTTCAGAAAGCACATGGCGGGCGCAGCGATCCCCGCACTGCCCCGCCAAACCTTGTCTTGTCCTGTGTTCCCACGTGCTCGTTCTATAGGTTGCCGTTCCGCGGTGATCCTTCTGCTCTGAGACTATCGTCGTCTAAAGTGGCGCAGTGCTCTTAAGAATAAAGAATACAAGCCTTGATAAGCATCACCAAGCCTTGACAAGGCCGGATGCTTAGCTTTATATATTCCCGACCCCGTCCTCATTGCCCTACTCTACCCCAAGTCGCATTCTCCTTTGTTCGTTAGCGAATATGTCGGAATCGTTGCCTGTCTACAGTGCAGACCCTAGGTCCGATTCCGAGGAACAAGCAGCTGATCCTCCACAATATCTACGACGAACAGCGTCACAAGAAGCTGCAAATCTCAAAGCGCTGAAGGCATGGGCAGAGAAAAGAGACATGATGAACGGCGGCGCTTACATGGAGATCTTCCACATTGGCGGCAAGACCGTGACTAATGGTCACATTGTCGACCCAGGTTCCACATCACATGCATCAACCAGCGACTTCGACAGCTGGCCATCAGCTGCACAGGAAAAAGAGGCGCTTGACCGGCGCAATCAGACCTCAAGCCAAGACGATGCTAGTCCATCGCATCAAGATAATGACAGCCGTCCAGGAGTTGGAAAACGTATCTCAGGTTTCTTGAAAAGAATCAGCCCCGCGGAGCGAGCACAGCAGAAAGCCATGGCCATGACTGCCGAAGAGGAAGCGGCGGATGCGAAGAAATATCCCATGTCTGAAGGCACGTATGGGTGGGAAGACTATGATCCCAAGAAGTAATGAGCGCGTATTGCAAGCACCAAGCGATTCGGAAGGTGCGGCACGCTCGTCATTTTGCGGAATTTCTGCGCGCATCGCGTCGTCTTTGTCGATCACAATTGACACCTTCTCCTGTCCATTTCTTCCTTCTGTAGAACACCATCAATGAACAAGCAGTGATTTATCTGCATGTACCACAATCAAACATGGGTGCAACAGATCCTCTATATAGCAGCCGTAAATCAGCTCTATTCGTGCGACCGCATACGCGGCCCTCTAACATTCAACGCAGTCCACTTTGTGACTCGCCGAGAACATGGTTCTCGATAAAATACCTTGTGCACGCGTCCTGTTTAGAACCTCCTCTAGCATCGTACGCCCCGATCCCGGATACGTGGATGACGATCATCGAAGCCTCCACTTTTCGAGAACTCCTTATAACCTCTGCAGAGCGCTTGGATCAACTCAGAGATACTGTAACACACACTCGCCGCGAAGCTATCCGTCAGATCGACTCTACAGTCCTGCTACCTGGATATCGTGCTGACGAGTATAGACCGGTCGAGAGCGCGGAAGATAGACAGCGGGACGACGCCGTGCTCACAGAATTATTGCGGAGCCTGACACAAGCGCTACGTTGCTGGCACGTCGATTCGGCTGGTGATGGCAAATGCGGTTCTCGAGCAGGTGGCATCAGATCTGTCGTACGAGCTTACTCGAATAGCGATATTGGCAACATGGAGGATCCGTTCGAGAACCAAAAACAAATTGAGTCTGGAGGGGGTGACGACATCGGCGCTTCGATGTTCCAATCGAGCCATCTGCACCTCGATGGAGAGTTGCCAGAAGTGGCTGTTGTTTCTAGGCTTGAGGTGCATGGGC
Source organism: Aureobasidium subglaciale EXF-2481 (assembly GCF_000721755.1). NCBI lineage: Eukaryota > Fungi > Ascomycota > Dothideomycetes > Dothideales > Saccotheciaceae > Aureobasidium > Aureobasidium subglaciale. The sequence goes on along the minus strand of NW_013566983.1, from coordinate 687,779 downwards.
GCAATTACCTAATCAATGGTGACCTGAGGTGCGATCCAGGACCCATCTTCGGAGAGGCGGCGGCGCGCTTGATCAGATGCCTACCACGATCGCGGCGGGCATTCCTCCAGTTGAGTGACGAGGAAAGCAGGGACATGGCACTGCGCGAGACGTAAAGAGAGAGTGAGATGTATGTAGCTTATTTATGTTCTGTCACTAACCGCCTTCCAAGACTTCGCCCGAGCTCTGACCGATACATCGTCGTCGTCGCTCCAACATCTCAAATTGAGCTATTCTGGCTTAATGCCTGATAACCAAGACAACCAGCCGCCTCGAGTCCCATCAATCGGAGGTCGCGATCTGCTTAGCGCAAAGATGCGCGCCCTCCCACAGCGACCGTTGACCTTGGACTTGATCGGCATTTTCAGTGATGACCTGTTCAGCCATGAGTTCAGCTGGCCACGGCTACAACGCCTTTAAATCTGGGCTTTCCTGTGCACCCCGCCCGGTGACTGGGTGATCGAAAAGGACCCGGAAGATTCCGAAAGTGAAGTCTTTGCTGAACCATACGAGTACCTATCGGATTATATGTACGACCCAGAATTGCCCGCACGTATTCACTGTCCCAATTACCCTTGTCGCACTTTACCCCGGCGGGACCCGATCGATGGACTGTTTCCCGCCGCTGGAAATGCCGCCGCCATGATGCCAAACTTGCAGTCCCTAATCGTACTTAGCGAACCGAGCATCCTGGACTTTGAATACTCTTCTGATGGCTACATCGCGGGTTCTGTAGAGTAGCAGACACTATCTCCGTATCGACCCGACCCATCGACAAATCGGCCTTCCGGTGAGGTCATCAAAGCTGGGAGAGATGCAGTTCATACGAGACAAGGAGACCTTCAAATTTCTATCAAGGGTGCGAAATTGTCTACTCAGCATGTCTGAGCACCACCGCCGGTTCCCTTCGCGTAAGCACCATTGCCATCGCCAAGACACTCAGCTGCAACATTTGTCAGTGTTTCACTCATCGAGATCGATCAAAGTCGACAACTCACCAACAGTAACCATTTTGAGGTTGTTCTCTTTGGCCCACTTGATCAATCTCGGGACCAGATCTCTCACTGTATTTGCATAAGTCTCATGCAACAGCGAGATATGGCCAAAGCCATCAGGGGTCTTTGGTCCTGCACTTCTGAATCTCTGCTCACTGGCAGAAACACTCAGGCCATTCCAGTCCTGCGAGTCCACGCTATCGGTGATCATCTTATAGCCAAGATTTCTCATTGCAGTGGGAACGTTGCCTCCAGTTTTGAGGTAGGGAGGACGCATGTAGGTCGGCTTCACACCAATGATGTTAACGAATGCAGTCTCGAGCTTCTGCATCTCAGTGGTGAGTTGAGCTACACTCATGGTGTCGAGAGTTTGGGGGTGTGTCCAGGTGTGAGAGGCGACTTGGTGGCCACTACTGTATGCGGCTTTGACGGCGGCTGCTCTGTTGTATATACAGCCGTACAAAGTGCCGGTGAAGAAGAAAGTGGCCTTTGCTCCTGCGGCGTTGAGGGTGTTGATGAGTTCCTGGGTGTAGGCGCCGGGTCCATCATCGAAGGCGAGAGCGAAGACGCCGGGTTTGGAGCATTTGCTGTAGACTACTCCGGCTGCTGGGCTGCTCTGTCTGGACTCGACCAGGGACTCAGGAATCACTGACGCAGTGGCCATGCTGCTGAGAGCAAGCACAACAGGAAGAAGGGAGTTGAAATGCATTTTGATTGCCGGAGTCTGATGTTCGTGACTCCTCTCGACAGGGTTTTTGCAATGCTTATATCAGGTTCAAGTCATGTCCGAGCTCTACATCTCGCCTAATCTTGATACAAACTATGTACTGTACCGACGCGTATTTAGTGTCAAATAGATGCTTCCGCACGTTCTCCGCATTCTTATAGCCTAATCTTCATACCAAGACTGTCAACAAAGTTTCGGACTGCTCTTGGCGTTTCATCTCGACCATAAGCGAGTGGTATAGCGCGGTCTGGAATTCATACCAAGACAATTGGTTGCTTGGCAGTCTATCACACGCTTTATACTCCGCAGCATGAATGCATGCTTCTAATTTTGCCTATAGAAAGTCTTTTGCCTGAATGTACTACAGGCGAAGTTTGGCAAATCTTCGTAACCTCTCGGTTGCAAGTCAGTGAGCACGTCAAAGACTATTCTCGCAAGCCTCAGACTCCCAAGTCACATAATGAGCCAGTCTTCATGGTTCCATATCTCTACTTGCCAAGGCTGGTGTGGCGAGTATCTTGAGCCAATAATAGAATGGAGCAATGATCGGAATACATCAGGTATACATTAGTTATCAATACTGTTATACATGAATCATAAGTGTAAAACAATATCAGTGACACTCCAGTCCATAGCTATAGCCGCTCTGGCTTTCATCAGTCATATCTCACAGTCCAACAGTTCCATTCTCCCCAATTCCATCTCTCAGTCTCCATGCTATTCTCTCTCCATCACGAAGATCCACCTCGGTGATCTAGGGGATAGCCTTTCCAGCATTTTCAAGAGTCTTCTCCTCGTAGGCGCCAATCTGGGCCCCAGCGTTGGTGGCATCATCAGTCAGTTGACCATCGAGAGTATCTCCGTTGCTCTTCTCTATATCGGCAAGATCGTTCAACTTGGCAGCAGACAAAACATTGGCGAGTCCATTGGCGATCTTGTCGCCCTGACGCTTAATTTTGGGGATGGCCTTGCCAATGCTTTCGAGAGTTTGCTCTTCAGAGTTGCCGATCTGGGCACCAGCCTGAGAAGCACCATCGGTGAGTTGGCCATCAACACTGTCACCGACATTCTTCTCGATGTCGGCGACGGGGCCGAGGTGAGCTGCGTTGAGGACGTCGGCGGCTCCGTTGGCGATCTTGTCGAGTTGACGCTTGGGCTTAGGTGGACCCTTGGGTGCGGGAGCGGGAGCAGGTGCAGCGCCGCTTCCACCAGTGTTGGTGGTAGTTCCCGAAGAGGAGCCACTAATCAGAGCGGCTGTGTTGTCTGTAGAGAAATGATCAGGCAATGCTCAAGGTGTATGGAGTAGTGTAACGAACCCTCAGCGTTCTTGACACCATAACCAATGCCATTGTCGGTGCTGCTAAGGATGGAAGAGCAAGCATTGCCCTCACCAGCCAACTGACGACGACTGACACTGCTAATGAGGTTCGCGGTGTTGTCTGCGTAAAGCGAATTAGCTGTGATCTTCCACGAAGCGAAGAAGACACTAATTACCAAGGGCATTCTCAACACCGTAACCGACGCCATTGTCGGTGCTGCTCAAGAGGGAGCTACAAGCATTGCCTTCACCAGCAAGCTGAGGAATGGGGATCGCAACAATGCTGACGGCTTGAAGAGCAGCCAAGATGAGAATGGACTTGTTGATGGAAGGCATCTCGGTCTAGATCACGAAGTGATGAAGAGTGATGAAGTTGAGACAGAGAGAATGGAGTCTGCTATTGGAGTTGCTGATGTACCTGTTAGATGATGTTGAATGTTCGGGGCTCCAGTGTAGTATTTATGTTGTTCTCTTCCTTACCACAGAAAGTCCTGCAACCCAAATCTGTCTGCAGTATAGCATCATGGTGGATCCTCGGGATTCCGCGTCTTCGAAAGACTCGACTACAATGACTCTGTTCTCATTGTGCGTTGACTGCTTACGGACTCGTATCCTGTAGATCATCCAGTCATTTGACTTTTGAGACTTGGTGTTACTTCTCAGCAGCTCGGCCGAAAGTCTATATCGCACCTCATCATCACCAAGCCTGAAGATCCCGTCTACTCTGGGACCCTCTGGAAGGTTATGCGGCTGGGATTATCTATAGTGACCGTGTATGATCGTGAAGCCTACGAGCGGTGTCCGCCAGGACTTGCCATGCCATTGGGGCTGAGCTGTATAGTCGGCCTACTGTTGGCGCGTCATTGCGAAGCGCATGCGGCTCGCCGTGGATTACCGTGAAGAGCCTCTCTTGAACACCGTTGCTCAGGATACTCAGCGAGAATCTGGGAGCCCCAGCCGCTCTCACTCGGTATGTAAGGCGATGAAGATAGTGTAAGGCCAGGCTATACACATCCATTGATGTCAGAGCACCACGACTACTCTTGAAGAGTAGTTCAATGAGACTCGTGTCTGACACATAAAAAGAAGTCCCTGCAGGATTTCAGAGGGTCATCTGCAAGAGCCTGACTTGCAGGCACCTTCGCCGCACACCGAAGGATGCGACGAGGGACAGGAACCATCCCGAGCAGCTGAGGCTGCAGGCTGACGACAGTCTGAGCGTTAAGGGTCTGGTGTAGTCCCTTCTCGAGATCGCGCTAGGGACTTGACTGTGCTTATCTCAAATATCTGAAAGCTTGGGAGGGTAGCCAAGGGTACGACGAGTGCGGTCAAGCATGCTCAAGCAAAGTGGAGATGTGCTTGGCATTACGATGGAGGCGTTTCCGGTGGCTTGAGGATCCCTTTCCGGGGCTTATTATTCCTTCGGGCAGAGCGACCTGGACAACACAATACTGATTAACCCCAGGTCCGCGGAGGGCGGTCGTTCGAAAGAGTGCAGCGCAGGCCGTGTGTGAAATTGCGAATGTCGTTATCAGGAACTGCTCTCGATCCTTTAGAGCCAATTCCTTGGGCCGATGACGACTTGCGATTATTCCCTGCCTCATACCGTCTGCTAATGAACCCAACATCACCAATGCGACTTTGTCGATGCTCAAAGTACCCTTTCGTCTCTCAATCCTTCCGCCCAGAATCGCAGTGTTGATCGGCTTCCAATACCTACTGTCGCTGGACCACTATGCACCTTTCGGAAATAATGCCAATGCCAACATACCACTTTGTACCTCAGGCTCTGCGACATAATCGGTTGGGATCGATATAATGCGAGTTGCATATTCAATACACCCTAGATGACGCATATTCTCACGCAGATTCGGAGGATTTCATGCCCGCATCCGCAATGTCACAGCTTCCGTCCGCAGATCAATCATATCGTCCCTTGAGTAGCACATTACTTCCGATGACCCTGATTATCGGCAACAGGGACTAAGATATCAGTATCTTCGCTCAGACGTCAAGATGGAGATTCAGGACCAAGTCTAGGCTGCGATTTACATTCTTCAATCGAGTTGCGTCACTAATTGTTTATCGATACATTGGGTTGAACACTGTAGGGCAATGTCGACTTCACGTGTATTGTCGATCAGCCACAATGGACACAAACCATGAACGGCGGCACACAGTGATCGGCAAACAAGTCCGGTTCAACTTGCACTTCGACAGCTGGTAAGCGTAAATAGAGATTGCATTGCTGTAATCCATTACTACGTCATTCATACATCTCTACAACTGGTCCTGCCACTTGAATGCAGGCTTGAAACCAATCTCCTTCTTTGCCTTTTCAATCGACAGCAGAGTATCATTGGGCCCAGAAGTAGTATTGTACTTGACACCTGGGAAAGCCTTCTTGACGAGCTCGTCATTCGATTGTCTCATGCAGGTGTCCTCTGCAGCGATCAAGTACTGATGATGACCCTTTGTCTTGCTGTCCAAAGACTTCGAAACCGCCTGACCACCATCTCTGGCGTCAATGTAACCCCAGCAGTTCCAGTAACGCTTCATAGGGTCATCCTGCCATGCCTCGAAGGTCTTGTATTCTTCCGGCAGCATGACGTTGCTGAATCTCAATGAGATGATCTTGACTTCGGGGTCCCAGCGGGCGTACTGTTCAGCCATGGTTTCGCCGACCAGTTTTGACAGTGAGTAGGCTGACTCTGGTTTTCTTTCGTGCTCTTCTGTGATGGGCAGGGACTCGGGCATGTGGGGGTCGAAGGGGATGCCGATGAGGGTTTCTGAGGATGCGAGGACGACGTTCTTGATCTTGAGCTTGCGGCAGGCTTCGAGGACGTTGTAGGTGCTCATTGTGTTGGTGCGGAATTGTCTTGAGCTGTTGGTCTGTCCGGGGGAGGGGATGGCTGCCAAGTGGACGACGGCGTCAATACCGCTGTATGCCATGTCCTGTATGAGTTGTCAGTACTGGTCAAGGTCGCAGTGTTTGTCAGCACATACAGTTGTCAAGAAGGTCTCCAACACAGCACCCATGTCCTCGAGATCGATCTCGACGAGACGGTATGCGCCACCGAGACCAGACTTGCCATCCTCACTGATACCAGGGGGGCGACGAGTGTCGACTGAGATGACCTCCCAGCCCTCATCAGCGAGATATCTGACTGTTGAGCGACCGAGCTTGCCACTACCACCAGTGACAATGACTCTGCGCTTGTTCTCTCCTCTCTTCGCCTCGCCAAGAGCGAGCTTGTCTGTGAATGATGCTTGAGGACTCATGTTGTGAATTGATTCGAATATGATAAATCGCGACAATGAGAAAAACAGGAGAGACTTGCGACACAATATAACCACTTGAGAAAAAGATCATCTCCGGCAAGAAGGCCGCACGGCTGATGTCATTGCACTGCTGTATTCCTCAGCCGCAGCTTCGTCCGCCCAGGTATTCGGTAGATGGGTTCGGTATAGCTCACGGCGAGCCAATCATGTTGGAAGAGTGGCATACATTTTGTGGGGAGAGCTCCGATTATCCACATCTATGACCCGCATCTCCACATCTTGTCGACTTTAACCGCAAAGAACTTGGCAAGAGCTTCTTTGACAGGTCGTCCACGTTGTTGGATCTCGAAGTCCTTCACACCGTCCGACTTGGGTGTTTACCCCAGGCAGATATCTAGCATCGATTCAGAGGCCAAAAACAGCGGTCTCCCTGGAGTGCAATGCCATGCGTGTTCGCGACAGACCGTGTTTCAGTACTGAGTGACCCTCCAGCAAGATGTACAAAAGTAGGGCTCACAAGAATGGCATCCCTATTTAGGAAGGAGAAAGGAACGTTGCTAGACAAGCACAGACCGCGTTCGTCGCTCATCGCTCCTGCACTCTTCTTTCACCATCTTCACAAAAACATGTGACACGGCACTTCGAACAAAGGCTGTAGGGCTAGAAAGGCGAGAACTCCGAGACCTCTTTTGGGTAATCCGTGTCGCGAAAGCGAGAGCAAGGAAGATCGTGTCGCTCGCATTCGAAAGCTTGTCTAAAGATGTGTGGATGTCGTCGAGTTTTCAGCTTCTGATGCTGATCAACCACAATGGCAGTCCACCCTTACGAGTACCGTAGATCATTTTCGAAAGCAGTCAAATGTTTTGCTATTGCTGTCCAAAAATAAAAGAATCTTCCAAGTCATAGCCTCGACCAAGCATTCATCTCTTGTATACATGAGCACCCTGCCCTCATCGTTCGTGTCGCTTTTCCAGGAGTCAACAAGACCTATAGATTCATTATTGATACCATGAACGGCAAATGGTTGCCAGCAAGCTTATCTCATTGCTTCAAGTGCAATGTGGAAAGTTTGCATAGCAAGGTGCAGTTTGAGTCGGCCCTGCTAGACGACATTTCCAGTCCCTTCCTCTGGTGACACGCACTTTGCTTCAAAAAACTGCCCTGCGCAAGATCACGAAACTTAGCCACTTGAACGGAACGTCGTGGGCTTAGCGGAGCAACATCTGAAAGTGTGGGAGAAAACATTAATTTTCGATCTGTCATGTATCATCTATAAATCTATCATGTCGAGTTGAATCGACTTTCATAACCGCTTTAAAGCAACCAATCAATAAACTTTTCCCATTTCGTCACTGGCTCCTTCTCATTGACTGCGCCGCGTGGGTCAAAGCGGCCAGAGACCAGATCAATCTCTGATGCTCTTGCGATACGTGTGCGCTTTACAATTTTCCAGACAATGTATGGGATGATGTAGATTGCGATACCGATGTAAGAAGCGATGAAGGATCCGGTGCTCCAGTTGCCCTTGAGGAAGACGCTGAAACCAGAGAAAAGGGTGATGATGCCACTGCCGATTGCGCCGACGTAGGCGGCAAGAGGTTGGAGGCGACCCTTCATGGGGAGGGTGTTGCGGTCGATGCCTTGAGCAACACAGGCGTGATGGTAGCGGATGTAGCAGATACAGAGGGTCATCCATGCGAGTAGACCAGCGACAGTGCTGAGGTTGAGCAACCAGGTGAAAGCTTGAGAAGCACCACCAGAGCCGAGAGAGAGGTAGGCAAGAGGACCAAAGGCGAAAGATGCGAGAACAGACCAGTAAGGAACACCTTGACGGTTGACCTTGGCGAAGAACTGGGGCATTTGACGGTCTGCGGCGAGTGCGACAAGCATACGAGAACCGATGTAGCAGTAGCTGTTTCCAGCTGACCAGGCAGAGACCAAGATACAAGCGTTGACGATCGATGGTAGAACTGAGATCCCGGAGTTCTTGATAGCAATAACCCAAGGAGAAGAGTTGGCGTTACCAGTACCAGAAACGAGGTTAGGATCGTTGGAAGGTACAATCATTCCGATGAGGAGCGTACCCAAGACATAGAAGAACAGGATACGGTAGGTGACGCGGTGGACAGCCTTAGGAATAGCCTTGTGGGGGTTCATTGTTTCGGCTGCGGCGACAATAACAGTTTCTACACCGATGTAGGAGAAACTCGCGTTGATGAAAGCAGAAAAGAATGCTAGGAAGTTGCCTTTGCTGCCGGTGATACCGTTGTAATTTGTGAAGGGGCCAGTGGGTGCATGCCAGTAGCGGAACCCGATGGACTTTCCATCGGGAGCACCACCCGAAGTGATGACGATGGAAACGATGACCAGACCCAAGAAGCAAAGGATCTTGATGGATGCGGTGATAACTTCAGCTTCACCAAAGAAGCGAACGTTCATCAAATTAATTGCAAGAATGGCAACGAGACCGACTGTGATGACTACAGCAGGGGTTATGTCCGTCCAGTAAGAGACCACGACAGCGGCAGCAGAGACTTCGGAAGCAATGGCGATAGTGTAGCAGTATCCATATGAGATAGCAAGAGTAAATCCAAGAGCAGGGTCAACAAAACGGGTAGCAAAATGAGGGAAAGATCCAGCAGTGGGGAACTAGGCTATGTTAGATTTCTGCAATGGGATTCTTTGTTTCATCATCACTTACCAGAGTAGCGATTTCACCAACTGACTCCATGACACACCACAAGATCAGACCGACGACGGAATAGGCGAGCAAAAGACCAAGAGGACCAGCACTTGCAAGAGCACTTCCAGTTCCGACGAAAAGACCCGTTCCAATACCACCACCGAAACCGATGAATGTGACGTGTCGTGCTTTCAGTCTTCGGTGAGTTTTGCCGACACCACCAACACCATATACAGCATCATGATCTCCAGATCCAGAAACAAAGACCTCCTCTGAGTTGGACTTGTAGATCGACTTGTCATCTCCATTTGAAGGTCCAGCAACATCTGCCCCGTGCTCGAAAGTCATGATTGCAGGAAAAGAATCTGGGGTGAGTCTGGAGACAACTCCAATTGACTGACTCAAGTCGAGGGAGTGGTAAAACTGTTGGCGTTTGGGGAAGATGGACAAGACAGAGAAAAAAATGATCAGAAGTTGGTCATAGAATCTCTTTTAAGCATCTTGAAGAAAAATTTCTTCCTCAGTCGTGCTCAACGCCTGGAGAGCACGCAATGTCGCAAATCACCAGATTTAGAGTTTTCGCAAAGCGTTTCCAGAACATGTTCCGCCTTCCGGGGGCGAAGCTTCTTTTCGCGCCGAGATCAAGGAATGGGTGCTTGGTTAGGGCAACAATATCCTGCACCTCTGCTTCGATGTCGCGTGACTTGTTGCCTGTTTAAGCACAATCAAGATATGGTATGCAGACCTGGGAACAACATGCAGGGAAAGCGGTCCGGCACGACGACATGAGACCCTCGATCGCAAGCACAAAAGATCGTCCTTGATTTTGTTCGAGACCTTCAGGTTCCGGAGACCACCGATGGCAAGCTGGGGAAAACGCTCGCTCATCTCAACGAATTTTTGTGTCATCGAGTCAGTGCAACACTGCGACGCGTACGATCAATGCTGGACATGTTGAAATGCTGTCGCTGATACTCGGAGGACATGAATTCAACCGGCGGCCATGGGATGTGGAGGTCGTGAGTTGTTGTAGGCGCGTGGCCTAGGGATGATGCACTTGGGGAAATAACGCAGTGGGTTCGCGACCAGTGTCAAGCTGCGCGTCGAGCACGAGCAAGACAGGGAGAGCTGGCAATCATCTGCAGTCAGTTCACGAAGGCACGCTGAAATCACGCTTCGCGGTCCACCATCTCGAACGAGCTACGTCGAACGCGGCTGCGAGCAACAGCAAGTGTAGGATGACTTGGTGAGGAGTAAGTTGAGGAGATGACAAAATAAACAGGTGGTGAAAGTAGGTAGGTCAGGGTCATGCCTAACCTCCCAGAAGTGGTCCGTTCACCGGCGATGCCCTTCCAGCCACCTCACTCCCACCTCCCTGTTTCGAGCTACAGCGATAAGCCTTATCTGTTCCCGCGACTCCCTCCTACACTTGGAACAACCAAAACAACAGGGCTTCTGCATCGATCTCCAGCAAACGTCTTCCAGCTGTCAGGCTGCATTCTCAGCACCCCACGACCTCTGAATCTTGCATCCACGCAGCACGTAAAATGTCGAGCTCTCAGGAGATTATAATCCCGCGGCCAGGCGACACAAACACGAAACCTCAGGCGCCGATCCCAGGATCCACAGAGGAAGAGTTTACATCAACATTCGGCTCTCTACTCCCTCCCGCTCAGTACCTGGAGGCTGCGAATGGAAAAGTGGCATATTATACCTATTCCCCCGCTCAACCCTCATCTCCAACCTCCCGCATCCTCTTCCTCCACGGCGTCCAAACCCCCTCTCTCGGTCTCCAACCCCTAGCAGAATCCCTCCACTCCATCTTCCCAACTACAGAATTTGTCCTCCTCGATCTGTACGGCCATGGTCTATCCTCTACTCCTTTGATCCCCCACACACCATCACTTTTCCACGGTTTAATCGACGACCTTTTGACACATTTATCCTGGCCCCACTGTCATGTCCTAGGCTACTCCTTTGGCGCCGCAACAGCAATTTCTTATATATCATCCTCTCCCACCCGCTGTGCAAAAGTGAAAAGTTTGACATTAATCGCACCAGCCGGTCTTTGGAAACCTCAGCCCTTTTTCCCCCAGAAATTCGAGAGTGGGGATTACGCAGAATCTCGCGATTATATTCTAAATCTACTTGAAGGTGGTGCTCTCATCGTCCCCTCTGACTGGAGTACCCGAGTACAAAAGGGGGAAATCGTCGCCGAAAAGATCAGAGAATGGCAAATGCATCACCATCCAGGTCACACGGCTTCTGTAATCGCTATTGTGAGGGATGGAGGTGTCATGGGACAAGAAGATGCTTTTATCTTCGCTGTAAACAGCAAAGTTCCTATATCAGCGGTATTGGGAGAAAGCGATGATGTAGTGTTGGAAGCTGATTTGAGGGCTGTTGGGGTGGGGAACGTGGTTATTGTAAAGGGGGCAGGACATGCTGTTGTGAGGGAAAATGTTGGGGAGGTTTGTGCTGCGGTGAGGGGTTTTTGGGGGGATTTGGGGGTGTAAGAAGAAGGGGGAGGGGTGCTGTGTGGATGGGCCAATCAGGAGTCATGTCCACAAAAGGTCTTGTACCTGTCTATTCACTGCATACAACAAAAGCGCTCCTTAGTATAACTCACTTGTGTATACACCTTTAGCAGCAAACAACTTTATCAATATGACAGAATAAACCAAAAAGAAGTGCGAATTTATACATAAGCTACGATAATCCTTCCCGCCCAACATTCGCTATGCAAGAAAAAGGAAAAAGAAGCCACAGAGTCTAGAGCAAGAAAGCAGCAGCACCAAACAATGCAGCAAGACCGCCCTGTACACCAGCTCTACCAGCAGCACCAGTATAGGCAGAAACAGTCGAAGAGGCAGTTCTGCTTGCTGTGCCATTGACCACAGCACCAACACTGCTAGTAATAGATGCTCTAGCAGAAGTAACACTAGCAATCATACTCGTGACAGGCACAGCAATCAAGCTCGTAACGCCAGACACAACGCGAGTAGAGGTACCGTACTCAGCGCCCTCAACACCTGTACATCTGCCCGCGAAGCAAGAGTTGTAACTGCACTGCTCGTTGGAGGTGCAAGTAGCGTTGTAAGGACCACAAACCATACCGTTCGCAAACTCCTGGTAAGCAGAGGAAACCGTGCACTCGGCGCCATTCATGCACTGAGAAGTGGCATTACAGCTCTTGCCAAGCGGGATCAAAGACCCGGCAGCCGTAGAGGCGGATCCAGCAGCTGTAGAAGTAGAGGAAGGCTTGTTGGCAAGGTAAGAAGCCTCAGGCAAGAAACCATTGCAAAGACCGTTTTGGCAAGTGTTGGTGGCGCACTGAGAGTCAGAGGAGCATTCAGAGTTGAACTTGCCGCATGACTTGATTTGCCATGCTGTGCTGGCGAAACATTCAGCGCCGCCGGCACATTGCTCGGTGGTGGCGCATTGGGCACCCAAAGGCAGAGATCCGGCGGCTGCGACGACGGTAGAGCTAGGAGCGGGCATGATACCTCCAGCAGTAGAGATGGGCATGATAGACATCATAGGTTCCGAGCTCGTTGAGGAAGGCTGGGCAAGGTAAGCCGAAGAAGCAAGGAAGCCATTGCAAAGACCGTTGTTGCAAGTGTTTGTTGCGCATTGAGAGTCGTTATCACAAGCGGCGTTGTATTTGCCACACGAAGTGATTTGCATAAAGTTAGAGGCAAAGCATTGAGCTCCACCGGCACACTGTTCAGTACGCGCGCACTCTGCTCCTAGAGGAAGAGTGCCTGGGTCTGCGACAACAGTCGATGAAGGAGCAGGTTGAGCTCCTTGAGCATTGACAACAGCAACCGCTGCGGCGACAGCGAAAAGCGAGGAACGCATCGTGTCGGGTATATCTGAGATGTAGATGGGGCTTGTCGGTTGTCAAGAAGGTGATGGACGGTAGATGGCGAGAGATTGATAATGTTGTAAAAAAGATGCTGATGGGAAAGAGTTAATTGAAAGAGGACTTGCATACACATTTATAAACTCAAGGTCCACCTATCGCCCCCGCCCGTGATCGTACAACCATAATCATGGTTTGAGAGTCAAGAGGCTGGTTACGGATGGTCAGAGGCCGGTGCAGAAGAAAGTCGACCCCGCAGCGTCATAAAGATACTGTTTTTAGAATAACGTTGATGTTCCAAGCCACATCCGCTCGTGTTGATCTTGGTCGAGGCTCTTGGCATCAAAGCCAGAGAGCCTCGGCGCTGTGACTCGGCCGGGTATAGCTGGATAGCTCGATACCACGTCGATGATCAGTTCGTGATGCTTGATCTCATGCAAGATTGTTCGTGCTTTTTCCGTGTTGAGGGCTATATGTAGCTTCGCTTTTCGTGCTTGAGAATTCGCTTGGATAACATTCCTTCTATGTACTCGTATCCATGCCGCTTGTAGTATCATCATTGTCGTACAGTCCCTGCATGTCGTCTCTTGCCCATAGCTTGACGGTACGGTCGTAGCTTGAACTGACGATCCACTTGGCGTCGCTGGTTACATCTGTGGAGAGCACATGACCAGAATGGCCACTCAGACTCTTGCACAGTGCCCAATCGTCGGCAGAGAAGATCTTGACGTTTCTGTCGAAACCCGAACTGACAAAGAAAGTGCCGCTGTTTTGGGGGGCAAAGTCTTGGGTGTCGTTGTGTCTGTTGAGGGCCTTTCCGCTCAACGGACTGTCCGTACCCTTGAACCAGCGAAGATCAGTGACACCGCCCTTGTGAGCACCTATCGAAGCAGTCTCTTTCATAGCGCGAATATCCCAGCACTTTGCGAAACCGTCTCCTGAACCAGTCATGACGCGGTAACCATCAGGACTCCAATCAAGACCGTAAATGGGGGCAATGTGACTTTCGAGATACAAGACACGACGCCCACTTCGCAGGTCCCACAGGCAAGCAATACTGTCTAGTCCAGCACTAGCAAGAAGAGAACCGTCTGTGTTGAAAGCGACAGTGTATGCCTCGTGCGAGTGACCTTCTTGGAGAAGCAGTTCTGTAGTCGTCTCGACGTCCCAAAGTCTCCAGGTTGTGTCGTATGATGCAGAAGCCAAGTACTTGCCAGAAGGGTGGAACTCGGTACGGCAGACTCTGCCCGTGTGGCCCGAAAGTGTCGAGATGGGCGTGTCTTGATTCAGCGACCAGAGATGGATGTTGCCCTCACCACCACCGGAGGCCATGTTCAGGCTGCCCTCTGACACAGTCGTGCCATCGAGAGTTGAGCCAGGGAACCAAGAGATACCGCTGACCTGCGCCGTGTGACCGCGGAACACACCCTTCTCTTCCAAGTTCGGCACGTCCAACAGCTTGATGGAACCACCCCAGTTTCCAGCAGCAACCATCTTTCCATTTGGCGAGAATCGGGCCATGCTGACTGGTCTTTCTCCTGCGATTTGGGAACCAAACAACTCGAAGCCTGACAGCCTGTCTTTGACGTGATTGCGGTGGTCGACATGTCGTTGTAGCGGAATGGCCGACTCGAGTCGTTGGAAGTGCACGCGCTGTTGTGTCCTGGGCAGAGAGAAGCGCGCAATTTCTTTTCTCGCCTCAACCAACTCGTCGACGCCTTCTGTGTAAAATTCCTGCTCTTCCTCGTCTTCTGCCTCGTCATGCACGTCCATGGCGACATGTTCGCCTGTGGACTCTTGTTTGGCGTACAGCAACTCTCGCAAGCGATCCCTTCGATCTTCTGGTCGCTCTCCGAATAGCGTGATGGGCTCTCCGATCTCTCGTAACCTTGCGCGGACTCTGACATCGTCTGTCGGTACGGCGATGGCGTTGGCCTTTCGCTTGCGGTTGAATTGTGCAATCACATCGGCGGCTTTTTCTTGACCACCTCCAGCTGATGGCATGTAATAATCCGTATCGAGCGGGACATTGGAGAGGTCATATGTCATGTCGGCATCCTGAATTAGAGTCTGAGTCAGTACTGGTCGATAGCTGGAAATGCTTGTGAAGGTGCGCAGATGGCTGTCAGAATTGGGGAAACTTACCTCAGCCTCCTCCTCGACATAGGCTTGCCGTGACGGGTGTATTGACATGATGGCGGTGGGTTGTGATGTTATGCGCAAGTCTTGGACTTTCTCGTAAGAGCAAGCATCAGCAGGCCAAAGAAGTGACTGCGGCAGTTGCCATCCCCGGATTTTCCAGACTCGAGTCAGTCGCGGCATGACGTGCGGAGCCGAGGGAAAGTTTTGGGAAGGAACGTCTTTGGAGCAATCTCAATCCGGTCCATGTTGTTGTTGCCTGTTTCTGCCTTGTTGCTGCTCCTTCTCCATCTGTCCTTCCAGCTCAAATATGCTATAGACGCCCAAAGACTCATGTCCACAACAATGTCCCTCCGTCGAACTCTTCTCCGCCCGCGACTGCCTTCAAAGGGCCGACCTTTTGCTTCTTCCTCACCAATCAGGGCCCAATCGACCCATGCCCCATTCACATACCGCCTCGGTGCCTCTAGTAGTGGCAAGTCGAGTCCTGTAGCTCCTCCAAGCGACAACAATGTCTTTCCTCAATCACTGCTGGACCGCGACGATCCCTATTTCAACTCTATGGACAAGTTCTCTGGAGAAGATGCCTTCTTCATGGCCAAAATAGCCCGCAGCGACAGACATGTTGTCTTTGGCCTCGCCGACGGAGTAGGAGGCTGGAGAGACTCAGGCATTGATCCTGGGAGATTCTCGCATGGCCTTTGCAGATACATGGCGCAAAAGACACACCGGCCGGACGCGGAAGCAGATCTGAAGCCTCGCAACCTGTTGCAATTCGGTTATGAAAAAGTCATGAGTGACAGGAGTGTCCAAGCTGGAGGCTGCACTGCCTGCATTGGTGCCATTGAGCCCTCGGGCGCTCTAGAAGTCGCAAAGTGAGTTGCTTGATCATGCGCCATGTAATGTTGTTGACCACTCTCAGCCTCGGAGACTCTGGCTTCCTCATCCTCGCGCCGGGCAAAGTCTCGTTCATGTCCCCTGCACAAACACACGCCTTCAACACGCCATACCAATTGAGTAAGCTCACTCCACGCATGCAAGCTCAGAACCGCATCTTCGGCAATACTGGCCAAATCTCAGAGACACCTGCTCAGTCAGACGTTACGACGCATTCCCTCCATCACGGTGAGCTCGTCATCTTCGCAACAGACGGTGTCTTGGACAACCTATCAGGCATGGACATTCTCAACATTGTACAACCCATCATGGAGAAGCGTGGCTACTGGTCTGCCGCGGAAGGTGTCGAGTCAAAGGGAGCAATCATCAAGGCTGACAAGCTGCGAGACCCGAAAGAATCTGGAAACCTCTCCAACCTCCCCTCAGAGTTGGCGTACTCCATTATGAGAAACGCGAAAATTGCTGGCATCGACACTCGTAGAGATGGCCCCTTCGCAAAGGAGGTTCACAAGCACTTCCCGAACGAAGAATACCACGGTGGAAAGCCTGACGATATCGCCGTCATTGTTGCGCTGGCCGTTCAAGATGGTGCTCTCAAGGCAAAGCTTTGATTGTTTGCTACATATACTGATCTCTGCATGGTACTGGCGTTGGAGGCGTCTCCGTTTTGGTTGTTTTGGAGTCGAGAGGCGTCTGGGGAATCTTTTTCTAGGCAAGCTACTTGCTTGCGGCCACTCCTCTATGTATCGCTATACCTTGACGCAGCTTCGTACGAATTAGATACACTACTCGCTAGAGGCATTCGCCAGACCGAATACGAAATGTAACCTCTCATCACGCTGTCTTGCGTCGCTGATCTCGCTATCAGCGTTCGCTTGTCGTACACGCTTCCGGCGCTGGCTCATCATCTCCACACGCATGCCACTGTGGACGGGTGAGAGCGACGGAACTTGGCTTGAGACGCACTCAATCAATATGATTTGATACCAAAACAAGATAACGTTACCAATAAGCCATAGAGGGAAACAGAGAACCTCAATAGAGGTGTCCAACATATGGTCAAGGTGACCACTGCCGCAGCGTGTGGATGCCAAGACTTTCGGACTTGCGCTTTCTTCTCCGGTCAAACTAATTGCTCGACATCAAAACTACCAGACAGGAGATACTCGAACACCAAAACACTGCTCGGATTATCCAGCTCATCGAAAACCTACTGGAACCATCTAAACTGGATCAAGGTTCTCCCTGCATCTTGCGGCGACATTGAACATTCTTGTGGAAAAAAGAAACCTCACTCTCTCTCTCTCTCTCTCTCCCTCTACGCGGGACTTTGAAAGCCATCTCCAAAAACTCATCGCAACAACGCGAATTTGAGAGACAAGACTGGAAACAATACAAAAGGATCACGTCTTTGAGCAAAGAAAATTTCCCCGCCTTGTGATACCGGATCATGCTGGACATTGGAAAAGAAACCACTCTTCCAGCGCCAAAATGTTATTTTAGCAGCACAACACTTCCCTCTTACCTTGACCCCGCTCAACAACCTACGAAAAAGGCGCCATTCAATCTATTGCATAGCGCGCCCTACTACAACACTCTGACTTTCCTATCACCGACTTCTTCGACACTGACGTCAACTCTCTCTGGTCTAGCAACGAGATATGCAAAATTACAGTTAACGTTACTGGATCTTCTGACAGGAGACTTGTTCAACAAACACATCAAGACAGGGAATGTGTTGTTGTACTCAACACCCCTCCATCTCTCAACTTCCTCATCTTCAGCAACTTTCACCCTGATAGATGGTATTCTCACCATTCTTTGCGATAAAGCAAGCTATGAACGAGCAGGACTCCAAGGCACGTCCATCCCAGACCCTCACGCCAGAAAACACGGACAATCAAAATACAAGACCGAAATGAACCTCCGCCTTCCCTCCATGCTGGCAGGGAAAAAGGGGTTTGAGAGATTGGTAAGAGCGGCAAGAGATGTCTTTACGGGTGAAATTAGCTGGTTATTCTACGACAAGTCTACTTTTGGCGTTGATGCAGAAGATGACAGTCTTGGTGTAAGTTCACACGTCGAAAATGTTGTACCCGAGACGATGGATATGGAGAATGTCTGCACTCCTCACTGGCCAAAAGACATGGGCAAGAAAGCGCAAGATGACGTTATGGAGGTGTTGGAATGGCTGACTCTCGCCGCTATATCTTCTCCTCGTATACAACAAGCAGATGTGGTAGATGAGATTATTTCCCGCTATGAGCCGCCTGAGGAGTCTTCACCACAGAATATCACGAAAACCTCCTTTACAGGCTTCTTGCCAACGAGATTCGTGGCGGATGCTTTTGCCAAAGCTGTTATTACATCACAAGGAGAGTGGTTTGCGGTCTTGGTGCAAGGGTTTGGAGGAAATGGCGAGCAAGGCAAGAAATTTGTAGTGTTGAAGACGGAGGATGGGAGGGCGTCGAGTTGGGATGTCGAGGGTTGATGGGTGTTCAGTAAAGTAAGCAGAAGAAATGTACGAGAGCGGCAGCAACGGAAGGGGATTATAATAGCATGTCTTGACGAAGGGAGCGAGGGGTAACGATTATCATAAGCTCGCTGACATGAAATGTGACAACATTCAACAAGATCAGACGAGCCTTCTGGCAAGATCAATCAAGGTGTTTCTTGACAATCTCCGAAGTCCGTGTATATGTACCATGTACCATGTAGAAAGAGTGATTAGTGATGGGAAACATGATGAGCTCCAAGCTCCAGACGGAGGTGAAGACCGCAGTGGTCCGTGCACATTCGAGTCAATGAAGGCGGACGGATTCCCCGGCCAAAAACAAATCTGCTCCTTCCACTTGCGCAAACAAAACGCCGTCACTCACAACAAGACAACACAAGACAACACACACATGATGGGATCCACACCGGCAACAGCGGCAAGCGCACAGCCGCCCGTCACAATCGTCTGCGTCGGCATGGCAGGCAGCGGCAAAACGACCTTCATGCAACGCATCAACTCACACCTCCACTCGAAACAAACACCACCCTATGTCGTGAACCTGGATCCTGCAGTGCGCAAAGTGCCCTTTGACTCCAACATCGACATTAGAGATAGCGTAAACTACCGCGAAGTCATGAAGCAATACAACCTGGGCCCCAACGGCGGCATCCTCACATCTCTAAACCTGTTTGCGACAAAAATCGATCAAGTGCTGGGCATTCTGGAAAAGAGGTGTTTACCGGAGATGCAAGAGAAGGGGCAAGAGCACAAAGTGCCCAAACATGTCTTGATCGATACACCGGGCCAGATTGAAGTCTTTGTGTGGTCGGCGAGTGGAAGTATTTTGCTGTCTTCGCTGGCTTCGTCGTTTCCAACTGTTTTGGCCTATGTCATTGATACACCGCGCACCACTGCCTCGACATCAACTTTCATGTCAAACATGCTCTATGCAATCTCCATCATGTACAAGACACGCCTGCCCATGATCCTCGTCTTCAACAAAAACGACGTCAAGAGCGAAGAAGAAGCCATCGACTGGATGCGCGATTTCGAATGCTTCCAAGAAGCCCTGCGCAAGGAAGAAGAGGAGGAGGCTGAATCTGGCACTGGAGGCAGTGGATACATGGGCAGCTTGCTCAACAGCATGAGTCTTGTGCTGGAGGAATTCTACAATGGTCTTGCTGTGGTGGGTGTGAGCAGTATGACAGGCGCGGGCATTGACGCTTTCTTCGAAGCCGTGGAAGAGAAGAGAGAAGAGTTCAACAAAGACTACAAAGCCGATCTCGACCGCAGAAGAGTCGCCCGCCATCAAGAAAAAGAAGCAAATCGTGAAAAGGAAGTCGCCAGAATGATGAAGGACATGCGTGTAGGAGGAAGCAATAAGACACGCACACCAAAGGAAGAACCCGAAACTGTCTCAGAAGCCGAAGAGGAAGACGAAGACAACCAAGGCTTGGTGGAGCGAGACGAGGATGAAGACGTCAGTCAGGAGGGCTTGCAAAAGAGATACCAAGAAGCCTTGACAACAGGCCACATGTCCGGCGAAGACCTAAGTTTCGCAAAATACGTCCAAGCTGCCGGTATGCAGAAGAAGTAGAGAGTTGGCTTTTGATAATTTTGCCCCCCTTGCTACTTGTTTAACAATAAACAATTGACGATTTACGATGCACCCCCTTCCCTTTCACTCCCCCATTCTCAGAAGAAAAATCTTGAGACGACGCCAAAAAACCACCCGTCTCTTTCTATACTCGGATATTCAGGCTTTATCCGGTATGATTTTTAGTAATATCTTGAAATAACGTGGCCATCACAAAACACAACAAAGGGGTTTCCGAAGCTGGGGATTCTTTTCATAGCATGATTTGAAGATTTGAAAAAAAACTACAAGAACGTTTCAATCGTGTGGGCCAATTGCCGGTGTTAAGCGTGCAGTAATAAAGTTTGCGAGTACTTGCCACAAGCGCGAGTCTTAGTTAATGTGTAGGTGTTTGTTTCTTATGCTTGAAGCAAATGTGTAGGAGGGATGAAGGGGGAGGAGGAGTAGAGTCAGAGGTTTATAATATCGATGGAGAGGTACTCCATTCTATGATAAGGCTTAAAACCGAGGTGGAATTCTTTCTCTTACCCCATATTAGCAAAAATTGTACGTCTAGAAACAAAATATAATAGAGAGTATTAGCGTTAAATTCTTCTTGCTCCTGCCCGTTGCTCAACTTGATCGGTGGACAACTGTAATGGAATATGCTGATCTCCGTGTATCTAGATGACTAGTCTTATCATGCCTCTTCCGCAATCCATCAATTTACTCTTGGGGATGTACGGTACTCTCATGGTTGACATGTAGAAGGGCAGCTTTGATATCGTAGCCTTGGAAAGAATTGCTCAAGCTGGCGTCGAAGCTACGAATTATGGTTAACCACATCTCGATGAGCATAATGTCAATTCTAGTCACTATACAAACTCATTGACGGACAGCAAGAAGCCTCCCTTTTCCTCGGTGAGATAGACCGAACTCCAGAAAGCAAGTGTTCAGATAACTATAGAATAGGCCATGACCTACGACGACAGTTCTGTTCTGTCATCAGACATTCCGGCTTTACAACCGAGCTTTGGAAATCTTCCACCTCCCGATCTTGTCCGAGCTCTACGTATAGCGCCTTCTGCATCACAATTGCGGACAGGACATGGAGAGAAGCCAATGGGGTCGCCAGACTCTCAGTCTCTCGTGATGGAAATTTTGTCAAAAACGTCATTGCTCTTATACTTATTAAGCCACCGAAAATGAGTGAGATAGCAAGATACTCAAATGATATAAAGACCCGTGAGGCCCGCTTACTCGCCTGTCTCCGAGCTGTGCCTTCACTAGAGGTTGAAAGTTTGATCGAGAGTAAAAGCAAATGCACTGACCTCTACCTAGTCTGCTTGTAGTACTTTACGTAGATGACCAGGCAGAAGTTGGAAGAATCGTGACGATTTATGGTTGACTCCAGGGTAGATCCCTTGAGTTGGTTGCCGAGCAACTGAGAGCTGACGACCGCATCGAGGGGTGTGGAATGTTCTGATAGTTGGTTGACAAGACCATAGTGTATTAACATCTATCCAAGCAGGCTTCAGAATCCATTAGATTATATGCAATATCATGCTTTTCTCTCGGCCCACCTTCACGCAGATGCATTGACTAGACACTCCGGCTTGCTCGGGTTTCTTGCTCTTCCAACACTCAGTCCTCTTTGTCTAGCCACATACATGACTCTCTCAGGATAGTTGCTGATGATAGCATCAACGCCATCATCAAGCAATTTGCTAATCGTAACTTCGGCATCCACAGTCCATGGGATGACCTGCATGTCCAACGCGTGAGCTCTGTCCACGATATCCTTGGTGGTGAATGGAACGTAAAGAGGGCTGTTGACAGTAGCATCACTCGAGTTACCAGTACCGTGATTTGGCGAGAGGATCGATGAGCCGATAGAACGTGCTGCGGCTACCCAGTCACCGTTGAAAGAGTCGAGGTCGACACCACCCAGCCAGGGGTAAACACTGTTTTCCAGCCAGGGGTAGGTCTTGTTAGTCTCGTCAGGCACGACTGTCGTCTCATCGAGCAAAGCCACGATAGGCACTTCGGGGTATGCGGAGTGGATGCCGATGAGAGTGCGCCAATCGAAGGACTGGATGGAAGTGCGAGACTCAAAGCCGTGCTTTTGGAGAATCGGGACAAGATCAGTAATGTATGTGTCTACTGAAAGAGTCTCATTTGGTGCTGTAGGTGAGAGCTTTGTTTCGAGGTTGATTGTCACCCCCTTGTCGCCGTAGCAGTTTACCAGCTCCAAGACTTCTTCCAGAGTTGCGATTGTGGTGCCAGGGTGGACTTTAGTCTGTGAGCTTGTGGTCCTGCATTCGAAGTCAAGTGTCACCTACGTTCTTGCTGAGGATGAGCCGCAAGTTGAAGCGAGCAATCAAGTGTTTTGACTTGTGCAAGTGTCAAGTTGGCAATGTACTGGCCAACATACTCTCCCGTGCACTTGGTAGGATAGATCCAATGCTATTACAGCGGTCAGCCAAAGCATCGTCGAAGTGCTCAGGCGAAGCTCTTACATCATGCCAGATCACTGGGACACCATCACTCGTAAACACAGTATCCATCTCGAGCACATCAACGCCAACCTCCTGCATTACTTTCAGCTACAATTCTTGCTGTAGAGCATCATTCGCAGACATACCATAGCGTGGGCAAAAGCCTGTGATTTTGAGATCAGTCATCATGATTCAATGCAGTACTTGCTCTTAGGACTCACCCAAAGAGATTCCTCATCTCTCATACCCAAGCCACCGCGGTGACCTTGGACCTCTATCCTCCCAGTCTTATCAAGATAAGGAATGGTAAATGGCATTGCATTGACAGCATTGATAACCGTAAGACCAGCAACAAGAGCGAATGAAGGCGACATAGTGAGGACGACTCAACCAGGATGACGAAGACAGTAAGTACGGAGCGGAGGTGAGAGACAATGTCGACATATCGAGAGATAGGGCATGATACTTATACCTGATCACAGATAACTTGTCTCGGCTACACCTCAGACCGGACATCCGCACGTGGAGGAAACGATACGCTTGTTGGATGTGTGAGTTCGCTTGGCAGAGTAAGCCATGCAGCTCAAGCCGGATTGATGATCCTTATACCAGCAAAGAGGCCGGCATCACACATGAACGGTTCTCTCAATCGGATGTCCTAAGCGAGCGCGACAGACAGTCGTGCATGGAGTTTCTGAATTCATTTGTTTGGATGGCTGTGAGAGGAGCGCGAAAGAGTTGTTCTTCCGTGGTTGTTGACAGGAAGTAGAAGTGTTTTGTCGATGACGTGCAGCCTTGACTTGACAGAGTTCGCCAAGGAGAGATCTACAAGGTCAACCATGCTGCCAAGAGACCTTACAAGCGGCCGCTCTTTTTTCCCGCAGCATGAGAGCTCCGATCGGTGATGGGTGTTGTGGACAATGATTTCTAAATTCGCTTTTGTATTTGTTACATCAGACAACTCGAGACAACTTCCTCCCTCGACTGAAAAGCCTCGTGCGCAAATACTCCTTCCTCGCACGTCTATACTAATTCTTGCAAACGTTCAACTTAGCGACAGAAGGATCATGGTCTGAGATCTGCTCATCTCTGGTGACCCAGGTGTTAATGTGTACATGCTCGTACTGCGCCTTTGGCTTTAAAGCCTGGCTGATGTACATGTGGTCAAGTTCCTGGCTATTCATGTCGAACAGATAGGTGTATCTCTCGAGAGCTGGGATGTTGGCAGCCTCATCGAGATCGCGTAGATTCGAGACTGCGAGGAAGTTCTCGAGGGGCTGTACGAAAGCAAACTCATTAAAATCACCAGCGACGATGATGTTAGCCTTCTTGTCTTCTGCGAGAATATCTGCAACGAAGTCCTGATCGTTGTTAGTATAATGTTGGGGAAATGTTCTAAGAAAGACTCACAGCAGTCAACTGCATCTGTTCTTGACGATCCTCAACACCTCCATTGACTGGAGGACGAGCATCTCCTTCAATTGAGGAAGAACCTCCCTTGCTTCCGAAGTGAACATTGATAGTGAAAAATGAGTTCTTGCCATCCAAAGTCTCGAATGCGGCGACCAACGGCTTACGACTGGCTGTCCAAGCAGGATTGAGAGGATCGATACGTCCAGGGTTGTACTTGAGTTCCGGACCAGGAAGGACTTCATTCGCATCTGTGCTTGAGCCAAAGTTTGGTTTCCTCAACTGCAAAACATCGGGGTTGTAGAGATAAGCAGTACGAATATTGCCACCGGGAGCACCACCGTCTTTGTCGTCAACTGGGTCAATCTCAACAAACTCATACTCGGGTCCACCAATGCTGGCAATAGCTGAGATCAAAGTGCTGAGAGTCAAATTTGCGGTCACTACAGCATCGTTGGTCTCTCCGTTGTTGTCTTGAATCTCCTGGACGAAGACGAGATTGGGGCTGCGGAGATAGTTGACAATATGGTCAGAGATGTTGACAAGGTGGTCAGAGCCTGCCCACAGGTTCTCAACGTTGTAAGAGCCCACAGTCAGGCCGCTACAGTCGCCATTGGATACAAGGCTAGTGGCTGGTGGAAGTACAGGCTCGACACCCTTGGTGATTTTTAGCGCAGTCAGAGGCAGAATGGTGTAGTAGCCGAAGGAGTAGCTGACGACTCCAGTAATATCACCGAGTGTGTCTCCGACTTTGGTGATCACTGGGTTCTTTGAGCCATCAAGCGGCGAGCCAATGATGATGGCCTCGGGATTGGCATCTGTAACTCGTTAGCCTCAGGTCATATCGCTCACGAATCCACTCAACACACCTTTGTCGACAGTTGTCAAACCGCCACGCTCGTTCAAACCAGTCACCTTCCAGTCACCCACAACCCACGTATCGCCATAGTTGTTAGGCTTTGTCAGTGCGTGAGCACCTTTCACAGTGACAAGCTCGCCACTGAGACTTTCCCAGAAGTCCATACCATAATTACGGGGGATCAATGTAGGGTTGGAGACTGAGATCAAGCTGACATTGTTGGGCACACCAAAGACGTCACCATTATCCAGTGCGGAGAAGGCTTTGTTGGGAGGGCTCAAGGTATCTCTGCCAATGACAAGAGGGCTTGTAGCACTGCCAGACGAGACTTTTCGTACCAGCTTGGGGTTGATGATCTCCGTCAAGTAGACATATGCTTTGGTTGATCTGTACTCTGTCACAGTGCCGTTGAGCTCGATGATGTCTCCCACTGTAATGTTCTTGCCGAAGTTGCGGTCAAAGACATAGACAGACTCCGAGGTCCTGTCGTCCTTGTCGGGGATCGTTGAACGTATCCAGATACCGCTTGGTCCTTTGGCAGTAACGAGGCCATTGACGTTGGTCACGTTTTTGCCGTTGTATGGCGACAAGTATTTGTTGCCATTGATCTGGCTGATGGTTTCAGCAGACACAATTTGTCCGCTAATTGAAGCAGCAGTCAAGAGCTGTAGGTAGGTACTACTAATCTTCATGATGATGATGTAGAAAGGAAGTGATTGTGTGTGAGTTCCGGAGCCATGCTGGTCGCATGTAGCTTTGTGATATACCTTCCATGGTCTTGACTTACTTGACTGTGCCCTGACGGCGACCTCCTATGACCGCGGCTGATAAAAGCGAGTCGATATGCACAGTCAACACGTTGTCAGGTACGGCCATTGTTGATTGGATTGTTCCTGGGCAAGCGCGAGAAGCTAGGAAAGATGGCGGGAGATCTTTCGAGCGCGGCGAGACTTGGCAGTACTTGGCATGGATTACCGACGACCTCTTATCTCTGCACCGTGTCGGAGGTCGCCTTGGATAATTGGTTATCTCCCTTCTTGCCTGGTCTTGTCCTAAGAAGCGCCAAGTTCATGCCATATGCTTGTATGAATGCTCTGCGATTCTAGCCTCAGCACGGAATATCATCACAATCATCCGCACATAACTTAGCCGATGGACCGAGGCAAGGAAAACTTACAGATGAGGCAGGTGAGACTTTCGAGACGAAAAGCACACGCCCGGATATCGCCTATCATCACGAGTCGAAAATGTCAAGAAGACATGAAGATCTTGATACGATTCGCATTGTTCCCCAGACCACCGACTTCAATATTTGACGCGAAAATCGTCGACATACCCACTTATCAGATGCTTGACAAGCTTGGCTGACCGTCCCATGTCGTCGCTGATTCACTACACAAGCTGTTCATTGACAAGCACCTGAGTGGCAGTTGCCTTCACCACCTAGAGATGAGCATTAGCGACAGGACTCCTTTTCCAAGCATTGTGTCGTAACTCACAGTACGTTTCACCATCACCGGATCAGACTCGCTTCGCCACAATAGTACTAAAAGGAGAACTTGACATATCGAGAGACGAATCCATCCTGCTCGCAGATCTCAAGCACCGCAACTTTACACCCATCATTAAGCGTGATAGCGTCGTCAACAAGAAGAGGAAACGTGGTGCCAAAGACGTCGGAGACATACTGTCAGGCCACGAACATCTGTTTTAATATGACCATCTCATCTATGACCAAAGAAGCCAATGGAAGAGCTCGAATCGACAATCGGCAGCAAGAAGACCGAGCTAATCTCTCTCAGACAACAACACAATACCAGAAGTGTGGGAGAAAAGACTTGCAAGCTTTTCGAAACAGTTTGGGACGAGAAGCTTCGGCAGGATCGAACTCTCGATCGCAGAATCCCCACATGTAAGAGATGCGGTGGTCTTGGTTGTGAAATTGCAAGCGCGTCAGATCCTTCTTGATCACAACGACCTAGTTTTTATGGCGACAATAGTATCGCCTTTCCGTCTGATATCTAACCATCAAAATTGGCTGGTAGTGAATTCATGCTGTATTGTGTTCTCTCGCGATAGAGCAAGAGCGCGGTCAATGCCAAAAAATTGCTTCCAACTACAGAACTCGTGCATGCCCCATCCTCGATGGCAGAGATTCCGGCCAGTTATGCCAATACACTTGTTATTCCTTCAAACCGGCTGGGAGCAAAAAAGCGCCCACAAGTCTTTGCAGTTTAATTGATGTATCAAAAAGTCTTCATTTGTGGTCTTTAAACCTCAAAGGGCTTCCCATGTTGTCTGTCAACATTTGGATCCAAAGTTTTTATGAGGGTATGGATGCATGACTGTAATTGATAATAACGTGGTCCATTGAAATGGGAGTGGTGATTTACTTTGTTACCATTATCTGCCAAAAGTCTATCCCAAATGCTCTTGGAGACCGGTATACTTGCAAGTCTCACAACATCACTTCCTCTTTGAATTAACGACTACCAGATGAAGGGCAGCGTACTTTGATCTCGCTGAATTGACTGTCATCGTAGCAGGTTACTGCCTCAAACATGATCGTTCCAACTCGAGGGCAAGCTCGAGGAGAAGACGAAGCGAACCGGGTCGGTGACACTTTTGGCCGGGCTCCTTTGCTCCATCCCTCGTTCTCCACATATTCTTCTTGTTTATCGAGGGCGAGAGTGAAGGAGCAAGATTTACGCGTTGGTTTCATCGATCCCGTCCTTCTTCCTTCTCCTACCTCCCCTCATCGCAGCACCCATGTGACTTGGTGAGAATATCACAGACAGTTCATCGTTTGGAGGGATCCAACTCACGTCAGGATCGACTCGGGGATGGTGGAAATGAGAGGTGCAGGAAGGTTGTAGAATGTCTATCTATGCCTTTACGGGTGATGTTGAGTGGCTGGCTTCTAATGGATAAGCCAGCTCGAGGGATTAGTATCATTGTCAAGTTCGGTCAGACCTGGACTTCTCATACACTGTGATACAACTCATCAGTGGAGCCATGATGGACGGTGAGGACGATCGGACGAATGTGCGGCAGATGAAAATATCAGCTTTGGTTCGTATGCTCAATGTGAAGCTTCCAATTTTGTTCGAGAACCAAGTCTCTTCCTTTGATCTTCCTCTTCCAAGCTGCCCAAGATGCTTCCCAATCTCAGACGTACGCCTACTGAGGCGCAACCATAGGCGGCTCGGCCTTATTCTTCTTCTTCTTATCCTCGACCAACTCCACGTTATCCTCCGGCACCTGCTCATACTTGTCACACAACCACTCCAAAATATCCTCGCTCAAATCTCCCTGCACCGTAATAACTTCTCCCACACCTCCCGGCATTTTGGTAGCAGAACTTCCAGTTGCAAATTTCTTACCCAACTCTTTTGCTACTTTTTTGATGTCGAGGCCGAAAGCTTCCAAGCCAGAGACCTCGGTGACGTGTTTGCGCTTGTTGCGTTCTACACGTTTGATTGTGATTTTGGAGGTGGCGAGTTCTTCGGCGCGGCGGGCTTCGGCGGCGGTGGCTTTTGCTTCTTTCTTTTTTGCGTCTTTTTCGGCGCGTTTTTGTGCGTCGACGGAGAGGGTGGAGAGGTTGGCTGCTACGGCGTCTGTTTGAGTATACAGATGTCAGCTGTTGTAATCACAGAGCAGAGGGGCTGCAGAGGTGTGGTAGAGTGGAACTAGTGTCAAAGGCGGTGAGCAGAGGCAAGACGGACCTTCAGAGTAGAGCTTGGAGTGGAGGTCAGGGTGGTTGGAGTCGAGCCATTCTTCGCACTTCTTTGTTGTGCCACCGAATTCACAGTACTGTGTGGTGATACTCCGTCAGTCTCCTTGCTCTTGCGGTACTGTGTTCGTCGGCGCGCTGCCTAACTCACTTCTGGGGGAAGACTGCAGACTGTGATGAGAAGGTCAGTCAAGGTTTAAAACATCAGTTTGATGAACACTCACCTCCGCAGTATACGACCTGTCTAGGGGGAAGGGTTGCTGTCTCTGACATGATTGTGATGATGTTTTGTATCGTGTTGTATCAAAGTGAAGCGCTCTTGGAGGGGCACAACGTCAGTCTGGACATGTCACCGCGGGGTCTCGCGGCCTTGGCAAGATCTTCTCCGCAAATGTCACCTCATCTCCTGCTTCGTTCCTTCCTCCTCGTCGTACTCGTACATCCATCATATCAGGAGGCTAGAGCTGCTATGTGTTTGTAAAAGTGTTCATGTCTCATTCTCGTGATCAAGCTGCATAGCTAGCTAGGTATGTAGGGTTTTCCGGAGTTTCTTCCATCTTTTCAACCATAATTCCAGGTCGAAATCATCCATAACAGTACAGAAGCAATTCTCATCGCAATTGCGGATCAAAGCGAGCGTCATATTTCAGAGGCGCTTCCTTGTGCAATGCTTGCTGCGGACTGGAAAACGATAGTCACATCGAGTCCCAAGTCCTGTTGATACATCGGAGTTTATCAAACATCAACACCCTTGCAGACGACACCCTTGTGCCATTCATACTGCATCTTGCGAGCGACCTCATTGGCCGACTCATGGCTGACCAGAGCACTGACAAGATAAAAGGCAGCATCGAGACCAGTCGAAATGCCACCGCTGGTGATGACACGGAGACCACCAAGCTTGAGCTGAGCACGTCTAGCGTTGCTCTCACGACGAGTGTTGCTCTGCTTGAAAGAGAAGCTGCCCTTGCGAGCGTTGCTAGCACGATGACCCGAGTGTGAGTCGGAGCGACGGCGGATGTAGGGGTTCTCCTCCTCTTCGTTGATGTCGAAGCGGAGATTGTTGACGACATAGCGCTCCTCCATGACATCGAAGCGCTCAGACATGTCGCGATGAGAGACGCTCTGGTTGAGGTTCTCCATCTTGATCATGTAGTCGGGGTGAGTGGTGGCTGACAATCCAGAAAGGATGCCAGTCTCGGCCACAAAGAGGGAGCCGGTGCAGACCGACATGAGAGTTCTCTCTCTCATGGGGTTCTTGGTCTGGATGTCGGCATAAGCCTTGATCAGAGCCATGGGCTCGGTACCCTTGTTCTTGCCGAAGTAGGGGATGCTGAGCACGTTGTCGGTGCCTCCACCGGGAACGATGACAACGTCGTAGTTGGAAAGGTGCTTGTGAGCCTCGCGGAAGGTCATATCGGTTTTGAACGAGACGCCTTGGGCAGAGGTGACATACTCGGAGTCACCGACGAAAGTGACTTCGAAAGCCTTGCTTTCTGTGATATTACGAGTCAGTCTTCTGACATATGTGCAGCTTTGCACAAGAGCACGTGATGCGCAGATCATGCATGGAACATGACTTACCAGGATCATTGGGATCGTGACGAGCGTGGCTGAGAACTTCAAGAGGACCGATGAAGTCGAGGGCGTCAAGGCCTGAGTGGAGAGTGAACAGGACCTTGACGGGCTCGGGCATGCTGCCATCACCGTCCTCTGCGATTGCACTCATCGAATCGGTATTGTAATGTGAGAGTTGGGAAAAGTAATTGAAGATTGGTTTGAGACTCTGATGAGCTCGATGGAAGAAAAAGAAAGAGGTGGAAGAGGAGGAGCTGCTCTGGCTTTTGTAGTGAAGAGCAGGGGAGCTTAGCTAGGGCAGCTACCTCCATTGGCTCAGGTGAGCTGACCCATCACGCACCTTCCCAGGTACCTGCGACTGCCCTCTTCCCCATACTTTTACCCCGCACTTGGATCTACGTACCAGAGGATGGCAACGGAAGGCGTGCAGTAGCGGGTAAACCTTGAATGGGAGCTCTGAAACGTCTGATTGGAAGTGTGACCATTCCCACATGATTCAAATCAAGCAACAAATACTTCTACTGGCGACAAGAAACCATGACAACGACTCTCGTCCTTTGAACAGTCCAATTGCACCATGATAACAAGTGGGATGCTGTGAGCAAGACGAGTCTCCTGACAAGTTCCGTGATGATCCCCAGAAGGAAAAGCCAGGGAAAGCTACCCCACGCTGGGCATGACATGTTTTGGGTTTAGCTGATTACGTCTGGTGTCATGCGACACATGCTTGCAAGAGGCATAGCTTCGGAAAAGAAGGATACAGGCCCAGGTACGTACGCAGCCACCGGTCTTGCGGGATTAAAGAGCCTGAGGTTTCGGAGCTCAGGACTCACGTGCAGGGAAGCTCGATGGCATGGGAAGTTGAATTGATTGAGCCTCAATGGCATTATTGACTAGATGACAGGGAGCATTCCAACGTATAGAGTTTCAATGCCATCTCAGTGCTTTCCTTCCAGCGCGTCGAAAGACTGCAAGCTATGTATGGCTCTCTCGTAGGTCCACATGGTAATGGCACTGGCGGGAGCAGCTTTGAACAGTCCAACGGTCAAGCCTCTGTACAGACTTCGCGCTCCTTCTTTGGCCACGATTGAGGTCAAGGTGCGAACGACACCAGTATCGTAGGCAGGAATGTTCTTGTGCACATACTTTGCTCGTGTGGGACCTTGAACCTGCAATCTCTTTCTGACCGTGTCAAGTGGGAAGACGACGGTCTTTGACATCATGCTAGCTAGCACACCTGCTATGGCATCGCCAGAACCGAGCGAGTGCAGAGGCATCGACACGCCGGCAAAGGCGGGTTTCAGTGACTCATAGAAAGCGAAGAATAGACCCATGTATGGCACAATCTGGCCAATGCCAGCACCCAAGCCTCGAAAGAAGCCTTTTGGTCCTTCGTTCTTTGCGATATCGCGAATGGAGGAGCGAAGGGAAGTGTAGACACGATCGTTGCCCTGGGCAGCGAAGCGCGTGCGAAGGAGGTCGAGCGGGTATGTGGCTGTAGTGGCAGCGGTGCCTGCAACAGCCCCAGCAACGAAGCTGACAGCAGTACCAGGCAGTTTATAGTTTGGAGTGAGATCTTCTATGGCCTGAGTCGCAGAGCGATATGCCAGAAATTGAATGCCACCATACGCCAGGTACATGCCTTCAGCAGGCACATTGCCTTTCCATAGACCGGTCAAACCTTCTTCGCGAAGGATGGTCTTGAGGGTGAAGATGGTGCCCTTGTAGACGGGACCCTTATGGGCTTGGTTGGCGTATGATAGCGGATCGGAGAGAGAGTGACTCTGCAGTTGCAGACGGATCTTGACGACGTCCAAAGGCGCGATGCAGAATCTGGCGCAAACATCAGCGACGGCCTTGAGGGCAAGCAAAAGTGTGGGGACGTCGAGCATACCTCGAAACAAGACCGGCTATGGCACCAGCGGCAACGACCTGCATGCGAGAGCCCTCATCTCGGAGCTGCTCGACTTTGTTCTCAGACATGCATCTGCCGGTGACAAGGAAAGCGCGATCAGCTTGAGACCGAGTCTGCAGTAAACAGCCGAGGAAGAGAGAGCGCAGGAAAGCTTGGACGCTGCCTCTGGCCCGTCAAGAATCTCCACAACGCGCTCGCGACTCCACGAATGCTGTCCTGAACTCCACGTGCTTTCATTTTGAAGTGAACGAGAAAGTAATGAGTGCAGCGGTGCGACCTGGCGCTGCTGTCTTACGCAGAGCAAGCCATGCTCATACGGCACCATGTATCGCCCGACGATGGCAGACAAACGCCGCAAAGTCCGTGAGCTACGACGACTTGCTCGAAAAGATGGACAGGCAATACTTGCAAAAGACGCCTCGATCTAAGCCGTCACGGGACCGAGAAGCACCGTCGCAAGACATCTCTCAGTCTGCATCTGACACGACACCTCGACCAGCCAGCGGCCCTGTCAGATTCAGACCGACAGATCGTAGCAATGTCCAATCGCAACGCAATCCGCATCTGTCCAGAAGAACAACAGCCAGACCTCCGAGAAAGCATACCCCGATCGAGGAGAAGCCTCGTCGCATACCACCACCGATCTTCAAGCCGACTCCAGGACTAGTCACTGAGCCACGTAGACCAACCGATCCCACTACTCGAAGTGTTGGGAGTCCGTCGGAAGCGCCAGATCCGCCGCAAGACTCGCAATCGGAACTGCTGACGGAGCAACCCGCTGTGGAACAAAGCTCAGATCCCACAGCCACTTTCACCCTCTCATACGAGGCATTGAAGAGGAAGTCATCCGGGAAAGCTGCCTTCAGATCGCTTCCTCGGCATGTCGATTCGATACCGAAAGTTCAAGCTCAAACCGAATCATCTGCTGAGACAACAGATGAAACGACTGGATTGAAGACTCCCTCGAATCCCCTGGAAGCTGTTACCATCACAAAATCGAGGTATGACAAAGTTGGCAAAGTGTTTGATAACATTTTCCTACGGGACTCCTGCGCATGTGCCAAATGTGTAGATACATCCACGCGTCAGAAACGCTTCGACTCTGCCGACATCCCCACGAACATAAGAATTAGATCTTTGCAATACGAGGGCGACAGTGTAGTGATCACTTGGAAACACGACGTCTCCGGTTACGGCCCAGACCACCAGACTCGCCTGTCCAGAAATGCAATCACGCGTAGTCCACATGGACCCCTCACTACTATGTATACCAGCGGGAAGTCGTCATGGCATCGTCAAAGCTTCGAAGCTCGCGCCGAGGACTTCGACTACAACGAATACATGTCGGATGAGAAGGTGGTCTCCGATCTCTTGCGCCAACTTCACACTCACGGTCTGGTGTTCATCAAGAACGTTCCCGAGGCAGAGTCTTCGGTGATTGAGACAGCGAATCGCATTGGACCGCTGAAAAACACCTTCTACGGTGACACGTGGGATGTGCGTAGTGTCTCGAACGCGAAGAATGTTGCTTACACAGATGTGCACCTCGGCTTCCATATGGATCTTCTTTACATGCAGCAGCCCCCAAGACTGCAACTCCTCCACTGCCTCCGTGCATCGACAGAAGGCGGTGTCTCTCTGTTCAGCGATTCCTATCGCGCCATGGATCAGCTCCACAAGATGAATTACGACGGCTTCCGAACTCTCGTCGAGACGCCGGTCAACTTCCATTACGATAATGACAGTCACCATTATTTCCGTCAACGACGCACTTTCCAACTGCAGGACGGTACACCTTTACCCCACAAGGATATGCAAAGAGTGTGGAATCTCTTCGAAGCAGTCAATTGGGCACCTCCTTTCCAGGCGCCCTTCTGTCACAAGACCGATGGCGACGTTCATTTCGCCGAGAGCATACGAGCATGGCATCAAGCCGCACAGCTCTTCAGAGACTTGACAGAGATGGAAGCCAACGTTTACAGGCGGCAGATGGCCCCAGGTGAGTGCGTCATCTTCGATAATCGCCGTGTTCTGCATGCCAGGACTGCATTCGCCGGAGGTGAGAGGTGGCTCAGAGGCGCTTACCTCGACGACGATCCGTATCTGAGTAAGATGCGAGTGCTGGAGAGAACGCATGGCGGTTCTTCGAGGAAACCCCGAGCGAGAGCAGCGCCCGGTGCATAGATGCGTGACAGGGTGTCCATAACATTGTATATACTTGTCAGCTGAACGGGGCGATGTATAGTAAGTAGCTATTGGTGAAGCGAAACGTGCACAATCTACATCTTCTGTCCTTTGCCAACCAATGTGATTCGCGTCTCTTCTCAAGCTCACTTCTCATGGAAATTGGCTCCCTCACAGGTGCGACTATTCCACCCCGAAAGACACTCTGTCGTCT
Source organism: Aureobasidium subglaciale EXF-2481 (assembly GCF_000721755.1). Classification (NCBI taxonomy): domain Eukaryota; kingdom Fungi; phylum Ascomycota; class Dothideomycetes; order Dothideales; family Saccotheciaceae; genus Aureobasidium; species Aureobasidium subglaciale. The sequence goes on along the minus strand of NW_013566983.1, from coordinate 653,370 downwards.
CATGATCACGTCGTTTGTCCGCGAGCAGGGTGACAGAAGTGACGCTAGGAGAGGTGCCAAGCCTCGATCACTATCGATAAGAGCAAAACGCCGACCGACCGACAGACTTTCTCAAAAGTTTGCCTTTGCAGCAAGGCAACTTCATCGTCGCATAAACACCCGCAAGAAGAGAAAATCACAAACCTCCGCAATCATGTTGAGACAAATGTGCGCATGACCCTTCAGTCGCTTCCCTCGCGCGGAGACTCGATGACACCCCCCAACTCGCAAGTACTGACTCTTGTCTTCGTCACAGCAAACCCAAGAATGCGCGAAGCAAGCGCGCTCTGGAGAAGAAAGCGCCCCAACTCCACGAGAACCCCAAAATGACCCTCTTCCTTCGCTACACATCATGCTCCGAGATTGTCCAACTAGCCATGGGCGACCTGCACAGTCTAAAACGGCCCATGGCTCAAAAATTCACAAAGAAAAACGACATTCACCCCTTTGAAGATCCTTCATCGCTGGAATTCTTTGCCGAGAAGAATGATTGCTCTCTGATGGTCTTTGGCAGTCACTCGAAGAAGCGCCCTCATACTGTTACTTTTTGCCGCATGTTTGACTTTAAGGTCTTGGAGATGTTGGAGTTGCATGTCGATCCCGAGACTTTCAGGACGATTTCTCAGTTCAAGAGTGCAAAGGCTAGGGTGGGCTTGAAGCCTTTGGTGTCGTTTTCGGGGACTGCGTTTGATGCTCCCGTCGCAAACAACTATACCCTGGCCAAATCCCTGCTTTTGGACTTCTTCAAGGGAGAGGATACGAATAATGTGGATGTGGAGGGTTTGCAATACATGGTTCACATTTCCGTTGCCGAGGAAGAGGATGCTCAACCTGCGCCAAAGATTCAACTTCGCACATATATGATCTCGACAAAGAAGTCTGGACAATCGCTTCCTCGTGTCGAGGTCGAGGAGATGGGCCCGAGGATTGATTTCCGCATCGGTAGAGTCAAGGAAGCTGATGTGGATATGATGAAGGCTGCCATGAAGAAGCCCAAGGGTCTTGAGGTATGTTTTTCGCTGCTACTTACACTCTCTTTTCTTCTTTCCGGCATCCTTTTTTACTAATACACTCGTGTGTACAGGCAAGAAGCAAGAAGAACATCGAAACCGACATCATCGGTGACAAGGTCGGACGCATCCATCTCGGCAAGCAAGACCTCAACGACATGCAGACAAGAAAGATGAAGGGTCTCAAGAGAAACAGAGACGATGACACCGAGGGCGGTCCCGTCGTCTCTGATGACGAGGGTGAGGACGTCGAGTTTGACGGTGGTGTCGAGATCAAGAAGATCCGCGTCTAAGCTACCTACTTGCTGTCCACCATTTGAGTGGAAGAAAGCATGAACAGAGGAGACTAGCATGTGTGTCTTGATACACACACGCACACCGCAAGGAAGAAGAAAAAGTACTTGTCGCATTTTTTTTTTTTCGAGCGTGGAGTTTCGGATCATCACCAATTGTTCATTCGGGGTTCTACTGCCTTTCGTTTGGTAGAAAGTAGGGCAAAAAAGAAATCCACAAAATTTGCAAAGATATTCATGTTGCCTGTGTCAAGTGTTTGAGCTGATCAGTTCTTCGAGTATCTCGAGTGCTTCTTGCAGCATGGCAAAGCATGGGTGAGGCGATTCTCTGTCCTTGTTTTGATATGTGAGCTTTCTCTCGTTGTTGCGTCTCTCTGTATGAATGTCTATGAGCTTTCTCCTTTTTCCTTTGTATACAACAAAACGCCAATCCGAGTCATTCCTGTTATGCTTTTTCTTTCTTTCTCTTCCTCGAAGGCAAATCTTCTTCAAACAAGTCTCCTTCTCTTGCTCACAATCTATGCAGCAGCCTTTGCAGCAGGAGCAGCCTCTTCGACACTTCCCTTCTTCTCGATGGCTTCCGCCGGCTTGGCATCAACATCAGGGTTGTTCTGCACCATACGCTGCAGAGAGTCAGCAGTTTCAGCAAGCAGTTGTTCAACAGCAAAGGTGTTTTTTCTGTCGGGCAATATGCTTGATGAAAGCATAGAGTCTATGGGAGGGGTTGAAGTGTTTTCTTCAGAAGCTTGCAAGGGGTTTGATGTGTTGTCAGAGGTTTCGACGGATTTGAGAGCGAGGAGTTGGGCAGGGGTGAGGGATTTGAAGTAGCGGGCCATGGCTGTGCATACCAGGAGGTTGCGGAGGAGAATCATAATGGTGACTTTGCCGACCGCGGGGACGTAGATCGAGGCGTGTTCTTTTACTTCTGGCGTGAAGTTCTGTTGGTAGTGAGAGATGCATGTCAGTGATGCTGCTCGTCTTTCCGACCGTCTTCCCAAGGACCGAGTTGTACTCACCTTCTCGCTCGAAAAGTTGATGCAGACTGCACCGTCTCTGATCTTCTCGACGGGCACCTTGAACTTGTCGCCGGGCACACCACTGATGACGACGTCACTGATAGCAAGGCAGTCGTCCATTGTCATGTCGGGCTTCTCTTCCACGACGTGTTGCTGGGCGCGAAGACCCTGACCTCTGCTGAATCTTTGTACACCGGTAACATCGACCGAGTAGACCTCTGCACCGTCGTTTGCCAACAGTGCAGCCAGCGGTCTACCCACGACCTCACTTCTGTTGATGACAGTGATTCTTCTGCCCCACAATCTCTTTCCATAGTCCAAGATGGTGTTGTAAATGTTGAGATATTCGAGGATCTTGATCATGGCCAGCGGTGTGCATGGCAGGATGGACTTTTGCGTGTTGTGAGGAGGGTCGAGGAAACGGATGTTTTGGTACATGTTGTTGATGAGCTTGGGTGACAGACCCTCGACATCCTTGTGCATGTCGACAACGTATTGGAGGGTGCGGTCGCGCGAGCTGTTGAAGACGGGGTAGTAGACGAGAATACCATCTACGGCATCATCAGTGTTGGCATCGCGGATGGCCTCTTCGAGCTCTTCACGCTCGCACTCGCGCAGGGTGAATGCAAAGCCACTGTGAGGTGGGAAGATGTCATGTTAGCCAGCCTTCTCCTGTTCCCCTGGGAGGGAGAGACGGGAAGAAGAGAGCGCTCACTTGTCGATACATGTCTTGCCAGTCCAGTCGGCGTACATGCGCGCCGCCGGGTCCTTGTTTGCCAGAAAGCCGACGAGATGAGGCTTGCGATCCAATTTAGCCAGTCCCTCGGCCACCTCCGCCTGGAGCTTCTTTGCGATGTTGGCCGCAAGGACGACCTTGCACGAAGTGGGGTTGACGCTCATATTGCTGAGGATCGAATTTCCGTTTGGAGAAATCAATTGCCTGTGATCGCGGGTTGAATGCGACTCTTGTAGCTGTTGAAGCCTTGCGACTATTGATATTGCAGTAGAAATGTGCAAACAAAGAAAGAACTCACAATGTGCCTGCCCTATTCAAATCTTTCCCTATGTCTTCCGAGTCACACTCCCCCACCAAACTGTGCATCACCTAAAAAAATGTTTCGGCATTGCAACTGTCCAATCAGAGAGCTGTTTCATTGAGGTCAGAGGTGGCACGGACCGCCGCCGAACAAAACATAACGCACGTCATTGCGTAACAGGCCCGCGTCTCGAAATTCGTCTATCAAAGAGACAGATCACTTGCGACTTCAATGGTGGCGGGTTGAAACATTGACAGTGACACCATAAAACTATCATGTCCGACATACAACTCTACCTGGTCGAGGCCGATAAGAACAAAGACGAGGCTAGAAGGCTGGCCGCTCAATCCGCACAAGCTCTTGCCTCTGGTGAACTCAAGCTTGTCCAACTTATCGAGAATGCCGGCGAATACATCAACCACGAGGATGCTTCCTTGCGAGTCAAGGCGCTTGCATATTTAGCTGATGTTCTGGAACAAGTTGCTCCAAAGGTTCTAAAAGGTCAACAGCGTAATCTCCTATGCGGCTTCATTCTCACAAGAGTCACCGATGATAGCGAAGGAACTGGACATTGCGCCAGAACGCTTATAGCACTGGAGAAGCTGGGTAAATGGGACTCGGCGACTGCTGCGAACATCGCCAATACGTGGGTCTTGTCAAGCCGATTGAGCAGCGAACATCATGGCTAATACAGGTATAGCTTTGTGAGCGACTCTCAGACTCTGAGGGATCACAAGTTGCAAAGCGAACGTTTCACAATCCTCCAGCTTCTGGATCTATTGTTGAGGAACTACCGAAAAGCGCTCAAGGATCTACACAACGATGACCACGATTTCCTGGCCAGATTCATCACCTACTTTGACGGAGAGAAGGACCCTAGAAACCTGATGATTGTCTTCTCCATCTTGCAGGTACCGATGACCGAGTGGGATCTCGGTCCGCATGCCCAAGACCTCTTCGATTCAGTCTTCAATTACTTCCCTATCACATTCAAGCCTCCACCAGGCGACCCATACGGTATCACTGCGCAGGATCTCAAGGACCGTCTGCAGGGCTGTATCTCGGCCACGTCAGACTTCGCTCCCTACTCCTTCACCGCACTTCTCGACAAACTTGATTCTAGTTCTATCAACACCAAGCGAGATGTCCTGGCCGCGCTTAGGGGATGTGTCAACAACTATGAACCTGCTACCATTTCTTTGTACTCTGTGACCCTTTGGGACTCGCTCAAGTTTGAGATTTTGAACGTCGAAGAAGAGGATCTGGCCCAGGAGGCTCTTGCTACGCTTGCTGCAATCGCCAACCAGTTGAGCCAGCTCCAGGAGGGTGCGCTTACAGCTTATCTCAAACCAGTCATCAAAGAGTGTAACGAACATCTCGAGGATGCGCCTACCAAGCAATCCCAAGCCGCGGCTCGCATCATCAACAGCATTGCAAAGACTTCTCCCGAGCTCGCCAACACACTGACCAAGGCCGTCCTTCCTCATCTATTCGAGCTTTTCCAGTCGTCAGAGTCAATTGCCAAGAGACGTGGACTGATCGAGGTCCTGAACTCTTTGATTAGCGCGACAAAGGATGTCTCGGATCAGTGGAAGATCTATAACGCGGAAGGTGTCCTCGTGGCAGATCGTGCTGATGAAAGTGCCTTGCGCGACTGGAGCACAGAAGCTTTGGAAGCAATGCTTAGAGCTGTTGTGAACGCTCCCAAATCTGAAATATCCTTCCGTCTATTTGCTATTGCAGGTCTCATCGGTATGGTCAAGATCCCCAAGCTATTGTCCGATGGGGACGTCGCACGCATTATCGAATCGTTCACGGACATTATCATCCAAGAACGCTCCGCCGCAAACTCAGAAGTAGAGGCAGCGGCCATTAGCGGTTTGGCTGTAACTGCTCATCACAGCCCCATAGTTACCTCAGAAAAGGCTTTACCCACCTTCCTTGCCGAACTACCGGATAATCCTACTCTCGGTACTGGATACGAAAAGGTCCTCGAAGCTTTCACAAAGCTCAGCACAGAAACACAAGTCTTCGATACAATCGTCTTGCGCTTGAAGAATAAGCTACAAGCTGCTCTACATCAAGGAGCAAACATCACTTACATCCACGCACTCCTTATGGCCATTCTTTTCGCTTTCTCCAATGGCTCTCCCGGTACTGAGAATGGAGTTATCAAGTTCTCGTACTTCTCAGACATTGTAAAGCCCCTTCTAGACCAAGCTCTCGGTCTTTCAGGAACCGATGCTCGCTCGTTGAGCGATCACACAAGTACTGATATCATCGGCCGTATCAGCAACATCATTCTCAAATCACACTCAACGCATGTGCAGAACCAGGTGCTGGCGGAGTATGAGTCCTCTTTTAGCTCATTCGGAAAGGACACATCCGATGCTTACTCGAAGGCCGCCGTCATCGCTTCACTACATCTCAACGCTGCTTTCCAACGGGAGGCTCTGAGTCCTGAGTCAGCTACGAACCTACTCGGAGCTTTGGCTCGTACCGCAAACAACGAATTCACGTTGCCAAACGTGCAATTGTCGGCACTTCGACAAACTGCTTTGGTGGTGAACAAATTCATTCCTCCAGCTGATCTAGAGAAGTCTCTGATCAGCACTTCTACGGACGTAGGATCTCTGCTCGGTCAAAATCGCTCTGCCGAATCAATCATTCTGGCCTTCTCTGTTGTGAAAGGTCTATTAATACAAGGCAAGAGCAACAAATCCACAACAGCTTATCTTCAAAGTCTGTTGGAATTGTTGTCGGATGCCACATTCGGAAGCGTGGCAGCTCGTGGCTTCGTTACGATCCTCGCTCCTGACGACATTTTGTGCAAGGAAAACCACTGCTATGTGTCTGGCCTTTACAAACAGAAAACCTTCAATCAAACAGTACCGGCCATCTCGGAAGCGACCAAGTCTGCTGACTCGGCCGTAAAGCCAAACTACCTCGTCGCTCTATCGGGCATACTCAGATGGTTGCCTTACACGATCATTGAGAACTCTTCGTCAACCCTCGTGTTGTTGCTGTTGCAATCGCTGGATCTGCAAGACCGAGCCCATCAAGATGTTAAATCCTCAACATTAGTCTCAGTAGAGACTATCATCACGCAGAACGCATCAGCCCTCTTCGAGCACGCCTCGTCGCTGATCTCGCGTCTGCTTGCATGCACAGGGTCTTTAGACAACACGCCGCAGGTTCGCAAGGCTGCACTGCGCTGCTTGACACTTCTTCCAACTCAATTCAAGCGCGAGGCTGTAGTGCCGTACAGGCGACAGGTGGTTAAGCGGTTGATGGGCTGTCTTGACGATGGCAAGCGCGCTGTGCGTACAGAAGCTGTCCGATGCAGGACTGCTTGGCTCAGCCTTGACCAGGAGGATTCGGACGAGGAGTAGAAGTCTCAGCCAAGGTGGTTGATGGCGCCCCCCTCATCGTGGGGTGCGCTAGTCAGAGTTATGTGGTCTGTTGTCTTATACCTAGTTTCGCTCCACCACAAAATTTTCGTCAAATGTTGATAGAGTATAGACTTTTCGATTCGCAATCTGTCAAGACGTTTGTTTGCTCGGAGTGAACTCTGACATTAGCGGTGACCCGTGATTGGTAGAATTGGACGAGTGAGGTTATTCCAGGGTAATACTAGGTTTGAGCTTGCGTCTATTGACCCCATGGGCCCTTTTCCTCCTTCGAGACTGGAGGAGTGGTCCAAGCAAGACATACTACTCCCCCAACTGAATGTGAGTTGTTTTTCCAAGGCTTTCTTGACCAATAGACTGCATCTGCTCCACTGTTTCGCGCGTATGCTTCTTGTCATGCCATGTTGGAAAGTATCTCTCCCGGTTGCGACTTCCTGCTATCGCGATTCACCTGCTTTGAACGTGATCTGAGAATGGCAAGGGGATGCTAGCCTCGACATACTCGCATGTATCACCGTCCTTGTCGAATAGCTTCTCGTCGACCTTGTCGATCTTGTCTCGATCATTGCTGGGCTGAAACAGGGCTCCATTCTTTTCGCTTTTGGCATGTGTGTTTGCACATGATCTTTATGCTGGCTGGGTATGGTGAGGGGGGGACATATATATCGAGGAAGGCAAGCTTCTGATGGTTTCATCCTCAAAGTCAGCTCACCAATTGGCTCTTTCCTCTGGGCATAACTCATATCGTGACGAAATCAGTATATCGACATACACAATTTGAGAGTCACCGCTCTACAATCATCACCATCCAAGATGGCAGCCTCAGTGTCCAACTCTACTTCACAAACATCTCATAACGATACGACATCATCTCGTCATCGTCGTTCGACGATATCTCTACACTCAAAACCTGGACTCGGTCTCATTCGAACTATTTCTCGCGATTTGATCACTGGGTGGCACACCACCACCGCTCTCCAAAAAGAACCTTTGGATACCTTGACTCCCTCGACTGCACCGACAGGGATCTACAAACCTCGTCACGCAGCACGAGACGCCATGAAGAGCTGCCCTCTAATCCCTCCCACCACCCCCACCAACCAAGAAACCTCCCAGATGGATCCAAGAGCAAGTTTCTCATCCTTTGAAAACGCTCAAGCACGCGAACTCGACCTCCGCACACGTCAAGATAGTGTAACACCCTCCTCGCCCACAAAACCACTCGCCCGCGTCCCAGCAGGTCTGATTCCCGACCACTCCTTTGATACCTGGACAGCAACTTGGGAAACCGCCTACGACGCCACCCATTTCGCCAACCCTCCCTCTCCCTCTCCTGGCATCACACGCAGTTTCACAGTCCCTGCTCTAAGCTCCAAAAAGCCCACTCGTCCGCCTCTCACAGGCCGTCTCTCCGTCACAGATGCAGAGATTAAGAAATTTGTCTTTGGAGATCGAGAGGATAGGAAAAGGGGGTTTAGGGGGCCTGAGGAGTTTTTGGTGCCAGAGAAGGAGAGGAGGGGGAGTGAGGTGCCGAGTCTGGTGAGAAGCGAGGGGAGTTGTGGGAGCGGGGGATTGGAAAATCTGGAGGAGGGGAGCGAAGAGGAGGGGGAGGGAAAGGTGGAGGTTGAGCTGGAGTTGGATGAGAAGAGGAAGGGGAGGGTGTTCGTTAGGGACGCTGAGGTCTTTTCAGAGGGGGACGTGCTTGTGGCGTAGGACGACAAAAGAATGGATTCGCATGACAAACTTAACTCTAGTCCTCAGACTCACGGCCTACGGCTTGATCGTGCCTTGAAAGATGTGAATTTCATGGCTTGAAAGGGACGCAATGTCTGTTATATGTTCGAAATGTGGTTGACCAATGAAGCTTGAAACGCATGCGATCGCATCTATATCTATCCCGAAAGGCCGTAAAATCTAAGCTGGTGAGTAGCTAATCTGCCATTACCCTCTGATGACACTCTCAATCAATTTGGCTGCCCTCAGGGTATCTTCATCGTGGTAGTGCTTTCCGACAAGCTGCAGTGTGATTGGCACGCCATCGAATAGCTCAGGATCATCTAACACCGTTAGCATCGTGTTCCCACACGGACTTTGAATGTACTTACAAGCTTCGTATTCCTCCTTGTCTTTCTCGTTTAGTGGCGAGTATCCTTCCTCAACCACATCAATATCCTTATCAGCATCCATACCAGTCGGGAACACCACAGCAGGCTGATCAAGAATATTCCACAAACTCGTGTAACCCCAGTACTTGGCACCGTGCTGCTTGACACCCACACCCACATAAGCAGGACACAAAATGACATCGACACCTCTCTCTTTCATCAGAGCATGATACTCGCGTCTATACGTCTCTCGCATGACATTCAAGTCCCAGTTCTCCGAGATTGAGATGGCTTTGCTGTAATTGAGGGCATGTTGGGTGAGCGGGAGCATGGGCTCGCCGGATGCGGCGAGAGCGTCTTCGATGCGTTTTCCGCCGTCTGGGAAGTAGAGGGCTGAGACGATGTCCCAGGCGTGATCGTGTTTGTAGTTTTGCCAATCGACGCATCTGACTCCGGCGGCTTGGAGCTTGGACTTGGCGGTCTTGAGGGCGCGCAAGATTGGAGGATGAGGTGTAACGATACCGTCAGTCATCATGATACCGACGGTGATGTTCCTGGGGGTGTCCAACTCTCCCTTCCAAGGGATGGGTGCCAAGGTTGTGTCGATGTCATGAGGATCTTGGTCGATCAATGACTTTTGGAAGAGCCAGAGGTCGTCGATACTTTGACCAAGTGGACCGATCACGCCTTTGATACTTTCTTGTCCACCCAGCACGCCATGGAGACCCAAAGTGGGGTTACGCAGAGTGGTTGGTCGAAGTCCGTAAGAATTATTGAAAGCAGCAGGGGCACGAATGCTACCACCAATATCCGTGCCAACGCCGAGGACAGCACACTTGAAGCCCATACTGGCACCTTCTCCTCCTGAAGAACCACCAGGAGATAGCTTGAGGTGATAAGGATTCAGTGTTGTGCCGGTGATGTTGTTCTCGCAGTCAAGATGCATCAAAGATTGTGGCTGATTGGTTCGCACTGTAAAGACTGCACCTGCCTTCTTGAGCAGTTTGATCAGAAGTGCATCCTCCTTGGCTACATTATCGATCTGATTCACGAATCCAGCATGGGTGATCTTGCCGCCATAAGACACATGTTCCTTCACACTCACGGGGACGCCGTGAAGTGGACCAAAGAGTTTGCCAGTAGTTTCGAAGTGCTCGTCGAGAGCTTTTGCTGACTCCAAGGCTTCATCTGTGAGAAACTCGGTTACAAAGTTGAGCTGTCCTGTGTCAGGTCATATTATCAGGAAGGCTCTTGGATGGAAGACATACAAGTTGCTGGCCGATCGTAGCTCGTTTCAGAAACGCAGTTATGACTTGCTCTACTTTCCATTCACCAGATTGATATTTGCTCAATAGACCAGCAGCGTTCTGCTCGGTCATTTCAAGCTCCTCAGCAGAAAGAATGCCACATGTCCGTGGGATCTGAGTAACGTTGTGTTGTTGTTTCGTCGGAAGCTTATCTTCAGGCAGGAGCCACTGCTTGGGGATAGACTTCTCGAGAATATCACGACAGATTTGTGCCTTTCTTTCCCAATCTTTTGCTGCAGGCATGTTGTATGATGTTTCAATGATACTTTGTGATTGAAACTTGCTTAATGATCTTGCTCGAGTGCTAGAAGAGGAGAAAGAAAAGGATACTTGGAAAGATAGGTGACTATCAGCTACAAAGCTGCCTATCCAGAATAGGCAAGTTGATGCGGATGGTGCGGCCGACAACCTTGTCCCACTGGCTCCCTGTACGAGTATCGCTGCCAGATAGCCGTCCCATGATAGGCCTTCGTACGGCCAACTCTACCGCCAGGCCGTGTTCTGATAGAAAGAAGATAAGAGTGTTGATCGAATGTGGAGACGGCGGAGAGCTTCAGGATCGGATAAGACCTGGGTCTTGGCGTCGGCCGATCGACTTTTTGCGGTGGCTTTCCGCCAGGAAAGAGCGCCCCTTGTTGAACAATTGGAGATCATGAGACTGCGAGTCAAGTAGCGATAGCCGTTATCTGATTACAGGCGCACAATCGCTTGGCAGCGGCTGAATGTCGAGGTAGGCCTATCTCGAAAAGAGATACAATAGTGAAGTCTATCTGCTGCGTTCAGGCATGATAGGCATTGTTGCAGCTAAGTCGTTCTCCTGAAGTGAATACGTGCAACATGAAAAGGTCGACGGTTTCCTCGTTGTCTTCATTTCCAAGCATTGCTTGATTTTGACGAATCAAAATGTCTAGCAATATCCACGACGACCACATCGCGCCTGGCACTGTCAGGTTGATCGATGCTAACGGAGAACTCAACGTCAGGCACTCCGAAGGTCATGGCGATATTGTGCTTGTGCCGACACCTTCTGGTAGACTTCGTTGCTTCGCCGCTCTATAGGACTGTTGGCTCACTTCAGCACAGACGACCCAGAGGATCCTCTAAACTGGACGAAAAAGCGAAAGTTGTTGCAGACCGCCTGCATGGTCATGTATACTGTCATGATGGTCTTTCCATCAGCAGCTGTGAGTCAAAGTCCGAGGCTAAGGGTGTAATCGACGCTGACCGATGTCAGGTATACTCGGTCGCCAAGCCAATCTCTACGTCTACCGGTATCAGTATAACCACAATCAACAGAGGTACCGGAATCATGTTCTTGTTCTACGGCTGGTCGACAATCGTATGGCAAGCACTCGCTTTGCAGTATGGCAAACGACCTGTCTATCTTGTCTCAGCTGCAGCCTCAGTTGTGATCATGGCAGTCGCACCAATGTGCCGAACTTCCGGTACATATTTGGCTATCAGAATCATACAGGTGAGAAGGTCTGTCTGTCTGACCGGCGGTCGTCGTACTGATCAGCGCAGGGTTTCTTCGGAGGACCAGTCGAAAGTCTGTGTGAGATTAGTATGACCGATATCGTAAGTGTGATTGACATCATAGTCGCACAAGTCACGACAATTGACAAGCTTCTGCTGTAGTGGTTTGCACACGAGCGACCGTTGTACATCGCCCTCTACGGTGTCTCTTTGGGCGCATCTGGCAAGCTAGCTCCAGTGTTTAGTGCGTTCATCAACAGTGGGATGGGCTGGGAATGGACATTGGTGAGCCTCCACAATATTTTGACTGCTCGAGCAGTATTTGCGACGTAATCCTGACGACACAATACAGTGGTGGTGTGCCATAGGTATTGGCATTGCTTTCGTTTTTTGTCTCCTGTTCATGGAGGAGACGAACTACGACAGGGTCCCAACACACTCGGCATCACCTAGCTCCCAAGCTAGCCTGGAAGCTGTGGACGAGCCAATCTTATCCTCCGAGAAGACCGTCGCCAAGGATGGTGTCACAGTTGGTAATCCTACCTCTCTGGACGACAAGAAAGGTCTCGAAGCTCAACATCCCATCGACGTAGCAGCTGCAGAGGTCGGACAGGTCGCGTATCCCCGAAAGACCTACTGGCAGAAGCTCAGCGTCATTGACAAGAAACGTCCAAACCGCATGCTTGATATTATGTGGGCACCATTCAAGTTTTTCACCTTCCCAGTATGACTATGTTCTACCTCCGGAAGAGATGATCATGCTAACTTTAAAAAAAAGGTAGTGGTCTGGGCTGGTTTGCAGTACGGATTACAAGGGTGAGTCTTCAATGAACTCCAAGGTCTTGCCTCTGAAAATGGTATACTGACGCTCCTAAGACTTGTGTGGCCTGGCGTGTTGAATGCTACTGCTAGCGTCACATACACCAACAGCTTCTATCATTTTTCCAGCGATGCAGTCGGATTCGCCTACTTCGCGGCCGTCGTGGGCATGATCCTGGGGTCCCTTTGGGTCACTCTTGCAGGCCCATGGCTTGTCATAAAGCTAGCTCGCAGAAGAGGAGGTGTCTCTGAGCCAGAAGACATTTTGTGGCTGTTCACCGCTTCCTTCGTCGTTGTACCGTTCGCACTTATCCTGTGGGGTGTCGGATCTCAAGCGCACATCCATTGGTTTGGTCTGGTCTTTGCTCAAGCTATCCTGGCCATCGCCAGTACACTCTGTCTTTCGACAGCTATTCAGTACGCGACAAGCGCCTATCGGGATTTGAGTGGCGAGCTGATTACCACCATCATTCTCATTCGCAACACATTGAGGTACGTACCGGTACTTGACACAGTACTTGATACATGTCGACATGAGGCTGACAGAGGCTCAAGTTTCGCCATCAATTATGGCATCAATCCTTGGATTGAAGGTATGGGAACGCGTAACACATTCATCATGGCTGCGGTGATAGCCTTTATACTCAACGGCACCATGTTTTTGATGATTCCCTACGGACGTCGGTTGCGCGAACACAGCGCTAGAAGGTATTGGACTTATGTTGAGCAAGCAAGAGCCAAAGGATTAGGTCATTAGAGGTTCCGTAGCTCGATCATGCGATCCAGCGCTGAGCGCACTCAATCGCGTCTTTTTTTTTTCAGATCTCGATTCGAGGTTTGTTCTGAGGCTCGTTCCGATGTGACAAGGTGAGATTTATGTACATACTGCATGGCGGCTTACACAACAAAGCTGTGTACATGGCATGGAGGGGACGCGATCCGAAGAATATCGGGTTTCAAAAGTGCATAACGGCGGATCCAGCCCCGGCATGACGAGGGGCATGCGAGGAGGGAACTGTTTACCGAGGTGTTCGCGTCGCGGCGTTCACAGGGTCCATGCCGATCATCACAAAAGCTATCAAGCTCCAAGCTTCCCGTGACACCACCCACCTTCTGACGCCACTATGCAAGACTATTCGCCTATCTCGGTCTTGGATGAGCAATCGGTTGAATCACAGGCCTTGCCATGCACCACAACAGAAGTAGCACACACCCCGAGGGGCGAGACAAAGGACTTGAGCTGACGAGTACGCCCTGTTGATCATCTGGACTCAACTGAACCCCTCTCTATCAGCCACCATTAACATGAACTCTAAAAAGATAGTGGATTCGGATAGCGATCGGAAAGTACTTCTGCCTCGACCTCTGTGCTCTATAAATTGTGAGCCATGGCGCTGCTTAGGCTCCTCGGCTCTTGGTCCAGTTTATGTCTTTGCAAAACGCCAGATTGAAAAAGCATACATTGCTCTGAAGACACCACAAATAAGTAGTCGACACTGGGGTATCGAATCACTACAATAGCTTTTCCAGCTTCCAATCCCAGCGGTCATGAAACTCGACCAAATCATGTTCGGCACGAATACAACCGCCAAACCTACAATCATCTTTGTGACTGGAGCCTGGCACAAGCCTCAGCTCTATGCACCGCTCTTGGATGGTCTAAAGAAGACCCGCTTCCCTGTCGTGGCACCTGCCCTTCCCTCGGTTGGCGGGACTTGCGAGAACTTCAATGAAGACGTCAATGTCATCCGCAAAGCCATCGCCGACGAAGTCTCTCAAGGCAATGAGGTCGTCGTCCTCATGCACTCCTACGGCGGCGTAGTGGGAAGTGCAGCAGCCCAAGGATATTCAAAACAAGAACTTCGCAGTGGAGGCGGTGTAATCCGCATGATTTACCTCACGGCATTCGCCCTGGATGTCGGTCTCAGTCTTATGGATGGCCTGAATAACAATCCACTCCCCTGGTGGCGATCCCCTAACGACAAGCAATGGCAAGCCGTCAATACTTCTCAAGTCTTTTACAACGATGTCGATCCTGAGATAGCAGATCCATTGGAAGCACAACTGGATCTACAAGCCAAAGGTGTTTTCGAGAGCAAACAAACTTATGCAGCTTGGAAGTACATTGACTCCACCTATATCGTTTGCGAGCAAGACAATGCGATCCCTAAGCAGGCGCAGGTGCACATGGCGAATCAACCTGGAGGCAAATTCACGATCGAGTACTTGGATGCTGGACACTCGCCTTTCTTGAGCATTCCCATGCAGACCGTAGACACCATTCGCAAAGCAATCTGGGAGCCCGTCTAAACGACTTATGAGAGCATGTACCCTTATGAAACATGGACGAACCGAGGAAGGTGTAACTACGCAATGTATTCAGCATATTCTATGATTACCAGATTTCAACCTAACACTGTATCACGTCTGGCCGATTATCTCTCAAACATATCGTTTATCACCAACGCGCTGAACTATGACGTATGTTTGTGCCACTTTTGACTTTGGATATTCAAGGTGGCTGGAAGAACAGGGTGATACCCTTTACAATGCTTTCCAAGGTCGACGACGATGTTGCAGCAGCACCACGCTATCTACAATACCATACACTATATATAGATGATCTTTACGTATATCTGTAGACTTATCATGATTTTTGTCCTCACATGAGCTTCTTTCGCTGCGCTATGCACGGAATGAATGTTTTAGTGCTCGAGATCTGGAAGCTGTTGACGAGTCAGGTTGACGTGAAGACAATTCAAAGAAGAAGCAGAGATAAACACTATCTTGGTCGTTATAAGACTGGAAGTGATCGGATC
Organism: Aureobasidium subglaciale EXF-2481; assembly: GCF_000721755.1. Lineage (NCBI taxonomy): Eukaryota > Fungi > Ascomycota > Dothideomycetes > Dothideales > Saccotheciaceae > Aureobasidium > Aureobasidium subglaciale. The sequence continues at coordinate 638,039 of NW_013566983.1, read as the reverse complement.
TGTACGGACCTATCCAAAATACCTCTTAATGCACCCCTGTAGCACACGCAGCGTGGCAGTGGAAGCACAGTGCTAGACCGAGACATTATTCAAGCAAGACAGGGTGACATGCTACAGCAACTATGATGTCATAGATTTTTCGGTTTGGTTTTGTATCAGGGCCGAGCGACAACTCTCCATCTCTTGAGTAGCGACTTGAGGTCATCGTTATACGGAACGACTGCTACCTTGATCGCGTATAATAGACACAATGAGGATTTTCGATGAGAAGCTCAGGCCAAATGTTGACAACAGAAGTCGTAACAGCCTCATTTTACAGACAACCTTGTAAATCGAAAAGCTCAGAGACGTGATCATCATCTATCAAATCTCAAAGCAGTTGCATCGAGATGATCTGTCACATGCAGCTCATTCATGGCTTTAGTCCAGCTCTTTCCTCATCACACCCATGCAAAAACCTTGTTTATTTGACAACCACAAATCCAACACCACTTCTTGCCTTCAACGCCGCCTTTTTCAACTCCTGCTCCTCGACATCCGTCCACTTGACAGTCAATTCATCCCACTTCATAGTCTGAAAATCGCGTTTATACTGTTGTTGCATAGATTGCAATCTACGCATGTCCGTGGGATCGCCGCCGCCGGAGTAAACGATAAACGCTGTTTTCGGGGGTAGAGAGTCATAGATGGCCTTTACAGATGCTGTGGTGCGGGTAACGGCGTCGGCTAGTGCTTGAGTGGAGAGACCGTCCGTAGAAACGTTGTTTTCGGCTAGTGTGTTGGCGAGGCGGGCGGCGGCGTCTGTGGATGTTGTGCGTGTCCACCAGCCGCGGAGGGCTTCGAGTTCGCGGAGGCGTGCCCATACGAAGTCGACGCCGTTGGTGGGGATGTGTTGGCCTGGTGCGTCTGCTTCCTCGGTGGACTCGGGGCCGGAGAGTACGCGTTGGACACCTGCAACTACATCGGCGTCGCTCTCGCAGGACACTGTGCAGGTAGCTGCAGCGCCGAAACCGCGCTTCGGGTCTCCCCAGTCGACGACAGCACCGGTGCGGCCAGTCTTCTCTTGTTCGGGCTCCTCCAGCATACCGCCTTCGTCTTTATCTTCTTCTTGACCAGCACGGCTGAGACGCTTGAAAATGCTTTCACTGGTTGCTTCTGAGGTTCCCCACATTTTGCCCTTCTCGCACTTTTGCTTAACAAGATCAAGACAGGCTTTTGCGTCTTCAACACTGTCGTGGCCTTGAGGCCCGCGGTTCTGAATCTCGCGGGATAGGTACTTCTGAGTGAGCCATTTGAGAGAAGACTTTTGAGGAGGTCCCTTGGGGTGAGGGTAGATAAGAGTGGTGTCGACAATGAAGGGGAAAGACATGCGAAGGGCGCGAAGATCGGAGTCCAGGGAGTGACCTAGGAGGATTGTGCGAGGTGTGAGGACAGATTTTAGCTTTTCCTGTAGCTCGGCGAGAGTCTGTGTGACACCCTCCATCATTTCCTTGGTAATACCAGAGTATTGAGTCAGGTAGTCTGTCACGGTGCCTGGAGGCTTGACAAGCTCGTCGAGGACAACATTGCCATCCCAGTCAATAAATGACACGCGAGCGAGAGCAAATCTCTCTTCTGATGTGGTGATCATTTCGCAATCGACTGTCAGAACGTTGCGACCCTGTAGAATGCTACCCTGCTCAATTTCCTCGGATGGCACAATGCCCTCGTCGAGTGATGAAATGGCAGGCAAATCAATCCAGCCGTCCTCTTCTGACTGACAGTACTTGTGACGTCTCGCCTTCTCGGCCTCACGCTCGACATCCGTGCGCAAGTACGCAGGATGGATGGCGTAACCATTGTCCGACAAGTCTTCTCTTGTAGCCAAAAACTCTGTGATGGGAGTTCTCTGGTTTTGCCATCTGGGGCCTTCTCTTGGAGGCTTGGGGCCCTTGATCTTTTTCTCGTCCTTTGCTTTGGGCAGAGGCGACGTCAACAAAGCCGCTAGGGGCGAGTGCATGCGATTGAACTCTCCTGGCGTTTTGACTGGCCAAATGTGAGGGAACATCTCTGCGAAGGGTTGTAGCGGTGCGGGCAGCTTGGGCGATACGAGCTTAACGGGGTAGTAGTCATCGGGAGATATGGCAATTTTCAGCTTCTTCGAGGGAGGAGAGTTTGATTCGGACAGGGATTCTGTCTTTTGCTCGACGGGCTTTGCGGTGCTTTCTTGACCGGGATCGAGGTTGATGTTGGCATTGAACATGTCGGCTTCCAGTCCTGGGGCCATCAAGCATACCACGCGCTCAATGTCCTTCTTGTGGCGAACGCTGATCCATTGAGGGCCGCTGCCATCAGACAGCAGGTACAAGACCAGGTTCTGAAGGTCCTGGATCTTGACGAATGATTGGAGGCGTGCATTTGGCGCATGTGTGATCTGAGGATAGTTTTGGTGGATGCTCTTCTTATGGCGCTTGGAACTACGATCAACAGTAGTCCATTCGCCACCATCGTCGTTGGCATCTTGTGTCGCGGCAGGCGAGGCGGCTTTCGAGTCGAGGTCGCTGTCGCCATTGAGACGCGATAATGTGGCGCCCATGCCGAGCAGTTCCCTACCTTCTTGCTGGTCAAGCTTGCGCTTTTGACCGCGACTGTGGCTATCTCCTCCTGACATGATTGAGATCTGCCACGAGTAGGGTTGATTTCAGAGTGGTGACGTCGAGGTGGTATGGTTTTTTGAGAAATGCGACACCCTCGCGACAGCTTCGACAGGCAGATCTAGATCTCGGATCTAACCGAAACGCCCGGCATGCTCTTGCCGACAACGCCGCCGCAGCCCTTCAGCTCTTGAGGTACCTAGGAACGCATAGCTCTATATCAAGGCAGATGTATCACATAGTTCAGATGTTGTTTGTGGAGCCTTGAGACGATCTTCCTGATCTCGGTTGCTGTTGGAGACCCAGCTATTGCAACGATGGTGGTGTATCAAAGTCAATCGCATGTCGGGGACTCGTGCTTGGCACGTGCTTCTGGCGTCAGTGCGCAAATCAGTTCCATCATCGTTCTCGAATTCAACAATCGCATTGTTTGTTGCAAGATTTCATGTCTCAGCATAACCCATGAGGATTCTACCGCCCAACTGGGAAGGGCTTCACCCCGCTTACCCCAGCAAACCTGCTCCCTTCAATGAGTCTGCCTTGACCAAGGCGCCCTTTTGGGCTGGTGGCTGCGGTGCCCTTGCCGCCGGTCTCGCACTGCTCACAAAACGTCCGCCTGCTCAAGGTCTCAAGATTGCCGCCTGGACCACCATCATCTTTGGCACTGCTTCCGTTGGCGTCGAACGCTATGCCGGTCGCCTCATCGCCAGGCCCTACCTCGAGAGCAAGGGTGTCGAGATTCCAAAGTCAAAGATCATTGATCGTCCTTTCGAAATTGATGCCGACAACTACATCCTGGCCGGTGGTCTCATCGGTCTTGGCTTTGCTGCCTCTGTACGCAAGCCATGGAACTCCGTCGGCTGGCAGCGTTGGCTGGGTGCTTTCAGCTGTGGCTCTTTTGCTGGCGCATCCTTCAACCAGATCTACCACTACGATACTTCCGCTTCCCTTGCCGAAACCATCGCGAGGCAACAGACTCTGCGCAACATGTGGATGGAAGATGTAAAGCGTTTCATCGAGAACAAGGCTATCAAAGACTCTGGTCGCAATCCCGAGGACCTCAAACAACCTGGAATGACCACAATGGCCGATATGCTCAAGAATGTTGGAGATGCTCAGAACTCCATGGTCAAGGAGATGCACGCGGCTGCTGCACTGGCTGCTCAGAACGCTCAAGAGGAGGATGTTGACGAACAAGACCCGCAACCACACTTCAGTGAGATGCGCGAAGGAGAGCGCGTTTTCTTTCCAGAGCCAAATTACAAGTGGCAGCCAGGCTCAGACGCTGTCCAACAGATCGAGTCGCATATCCAAAAGCTGAAGGAGCGAAGGTCTCGTCTTGCCGGAGAGGCATCCATGCTGTTCTACGAACTCGCTTCCAAGCAAAACGACCTATATCTCACTGACAAGGAAGACTTTGAGAGAGAGCAGCGTCGTGTCGATGCCGAACTAATGGGTCATCTACACACTCAGACCTACATCGAGATTTCGCGCCTCGATTGGTGCATTGCCGACTCTCAAAAAACAAGGCTTCAGCTCAAGGCTTTGGAGAATGGCCAACAATGGCTGCCTCAAAAGCCTGAGAGCCAATTGAAGCTCCATCACGCTCGTCGCCTACTGGATGACTTTGATCACGAGAACGAAGTTGCGCGCGCTGAGATGGACATGCTCGCCCAGCAAGCCGTTGACGCTCTACGGGATCCAGGACTTGGCGCCATCGACATGACTACCGGTAAAGTGGTCGAGGACCCTCACTCCCAAATCAAGAAAGACCTCGAGGAGCTCAAGAGAGTTCAAAAGGAATCTACCATGATCCGCGAGGCTATTGCAAAGCTCAGAACAGAGATGGGCATCGAGAAGAAGGACGACTAGTCTTGCTGTAAATAGAAATCACCAATGATGCTGTGTATTCTGCGACTTGACTCGTCGGTCCATCTTGCCCTATTCATACATGTACCGAGTCGGCGTACCGCTGATCGATTCTGCAACTTTAATTCTCCATGTACGAGGCCGCTGAACATATACTTACTTGCTAAACACATTCAGTAATACTTGCGACCGGTATACATGTGCTTGCTCAGCCCAGGGCCACTGAATACGAATAATCTCAAGGCCGTCATAGGTAGTATCTGCTCGTGAGATTGCTCACAAGGCAGACACAATGTGCACACTGCGACGTGGCCAGAACAAGGCAGACTCGGCTGCATGTCACAGCCAGAGTACACCCGCTGCTCCTTTGTCACATTGTCCTCCAAGGCTGAGCCCTGTGGTAACTACCTCAGATCCAACATGTATCTCATCGGAGGATTTATGACCCGAGTGGACGGAACAGCGATTGTGAAAGGCTCGGTTGCAGTAGTGTAGTCTAGTCAATCTCGATACGCAACAACTCGTACTTTTGCACAGATCTCAAGAAACTGTTCGTATCAACACTATGGGAAATTACTCTTGGATAGCTGAAAATTCGTGCTATCCATTCAGACTCAGCCTTCCATATCAGACTCCGAAATCTCATTGTAGAGATACGAATGCGAAAGAGCATACGAAAGTACGAAGCCCCAAGCTGTCAAATGTCAAAAAGAGCCGCACTAGTCACAGGCGGACCCCATGAAACGGCCTTACCTTGGCCGACATCATTTAGACTCTGATCGGTGCTGAACCGGCTCTGCAGCCTAGTTTCTCGCAAGCAATGCCATTTTGCGCATGTTCCGATGGAAGATCGTCACCCGTTTGTATGGCAGCACACCACATCGGCGGGCTTGACAATTTATAGGCTGATAGAAAAGCAGGCAAGTGCCAGATTGTCAAATGTAGGTTGAGCCGCTGTGCTTCTTGCTTCTCCATCTTTTGGGGCCTTTACATCAGGAAACACCATCGACTTAGTGTCACTCTCTTTCACTCTCATCGAAGGGCGCTCGCACTTTTCCATAACCGGATCTCACCGGCATCTGTTTTCACGGAAAAAAGGCGTGCAAGTAAAGGAAGAAACAACAACAATGGCTATTGGAAGTACTGGCTGTGTGGCCTACGATCCAAGGCAACGATCAGCTTATGGATATGTGCCTTCTCTCGCTGCTGGCATTGTCTATTGTGTACTCTTTGGACTCTCTGGGCTTGCGCACACTTTCCAGGCTATTAGGACACGGGCACTCTGGAATCTGGTCTTTGCTATTGGATGTTTGAGTGAGTTTGATATTTCCTTCCTTCAGAATCTCGAAGAGCTGCTTTGCCCATTTCCTTGGTCGTATACGGTTTCCAAGGACGTGGGACTGCAAGAGAGGTTACATCGACGAGTGGTCCTGAATGGGGTCACTCGGCCTGCATAATTTGCTTCTCTGCAGGAAGCTCAACAATCATGCTGCTTCTCATCCTACGCATCTGCAACCACAAGATCAGATCATTATGCTAACTCGACCTCAACAGCCGAAGTTCTAGGCTGGGCTGCTCGCTCCTGGTCGAACCAATGCCCCTACAACGCAAACGCCTTCCTGATGCAAATCTGCACCTTGATTATCGGTATGCCTCCCCCCCCCCCTCCCCCCCTCCTCACTCCCATTTACTCTCTCCTTATCCTAACATCCTAAAAGCACCCACATTCTTCACAGCAGGCATCTACGTAATCCTCGGCCGCATGATCGCAATCGCCGGCCCCGGAGTCTCCCCCATCGGACCAACCTGGTACCTCTGGATCTTCTGCACCATCGACGTAATCTCCCTCGTCGTCCAAGCCATCGGTGGTGGATCTGCCGCTGTGGCATTCAACGCCGAACCACCCGGCAACACCAAAATCGGCACCGACATCATGGTAGCGGGTATTGATTTCCAACTCGCTTCCGTAATAATCTTTAGCGTTCTCTTCTTTCTCTTTCTCTACAGAGCTGGTGTGAAGAGAAGTATTCCGGCGTTTAGAGATGATGGGGATATGAAGTTGTTGGTGGCGGTGACGAGTCTTGCGATTTTGCTGATTGTCATGAGGAGCATTTATCGTACTGTTGAGTTGGCTGGTGGATGGACGGGTAGGGTTATTGAGACTGAGAGGTACTTTGTTGCGTTGGATGGTGCGCCGATGGCTGCGTTGGTTATCGCTTACAACATTCTTCATCCTGGAGTTTTGATCAACCGGATCATCGCTCGCAACGGCATTCAGATGGCAGAGAAGCCGAGAAAGAGAAGAGGAAAGAAGGAGCATGAGCAGCCAATCTCGGAGGACTCTTCTGCTTGAAGAAGCAGCCGAGGACGAAAGCGCAATACGATACACACGAACCTTTTTGCTCTTCTCTCTCGAAAGCAAAAGCGATACCCCAATTCTTTGGCTCTGATTTTCTTTCATAATTACATTTTTTCTTTTTACTGTTCTCGCAGAAAAACAACTCAACTTCACCTTCCTCTCTTCGTTCTCTTATCCTTCCTTTGAAAACAGTCAAAGATCTGACCAAGTCCAAGAGCACAGATTCCCATGCCACCTTTTCTCCTTACATCAAAAGTCTAACCTCAACACCCTTCCTCTGCCCATATAGCAACCCTCCATCCCTTATCCAATGAAACAAACAACTCCCACACCCAGCACCAACACCAAAAGGATTAACTTCCACCAACTCTACCCTCCCACTTGCTTTGACCACAACATCAAAGCTAAAACCCCAATACCTCAACTCCTGTCTAATATCCTCATTTACCGCTTCCAAAATCTGACCCAGTAAAGTCGAAGAAGCATGTACAACAATCTCCACTGTATCTCTAGCTTGAAACCTCTGCACAGGAAAAGGTGTATGCCAAAGATACTGCGAGATTGCCACAACCCTCTGGTTCCCTTGCACGGTGCGAGACACAGGAGCCACAAAACAGCGGCACTCCACCCCTTTTGCAATTTCTTCATCCCCAAACATGCAGATATACCTGCACAAGTCGCCGGTGAGCAATCTGATTTTTCAAAATCCCCTCTTGCGCGATTTCGAAGTAATCAAACATTTCGCAAACTCCTCTGCATCTTTTATCGGGAATTTGATAGAGGAGGAATCTTTGGGTGAGCAGTCGTTTAGTCTTGTGAACCATTTTTGTTGTTGTTTGTTTTCAAACATGGTCTTGGAGAGGTGGGTGGATAGTAGATCTTCGACATCTGCGAGATTAGCGGGATTGATGTTTCCAGTAATCAAGTAAGAGGTTTGAAGATCTAATATCGAGGCTGCGAGATAGTGGGAAAGGAAAATGGCGTAATGGTCTGATTCTGCGATGTTTTGGGATCTTTGGATCAAAGTGGCATAGTGGGAGAAGGAGTAGATGTTGCGAGGAGGTGTTGTCAGTGGCATGTTTAGTCCTAGCATTTGTCGAAGACTGGCGATTTCTTCTTCTGTTGCCTGAGGAAGGTGGTGGTGTTAGCATAATGTATCGGCGTGATGGGATGACTAGGTTTCTTGGTGAATTACTTACAGAGACAGAATTGTATAGTCTAGGCGAACAGTCAGATGTCAGAGTCGAGGAGTTCAAGATGGTGATGGTGAGGTCATCCGCGCAAGTAACCGTAAGTGGAAGATCCATGCCGCAAGACTGTTTCAATAGAGGCAAATCGAAATGGGTAGATTTTTGTCGAAAGAGAATGGAAAATATCGTTCAGAGATCAAGACATGAGAAAGCGCGAAATCACTGCAAGTCAAGCGTAGGTAGCAGACCCAATCTCCCTCAAGAACTGACTCACTATTGAAATGCCACGGATCGACCACGTGCTCATTGCAACAGAGTGAAGGGAGTCCGAGGGAAGAGTACTTGAAAGAAAGATAGGAAGATAGATTTGCTCCCTATCTGAGTCTATAAAATTGGTATCCTGCAAAGAAGAGAAACTTCGTCTACATGCGACAAGCAGCGTACACCTGCAACGCTTGTGGAAGATGGCCAATCATGATCCTGTAACTCCCGCTATGATCATAACCAAAGCATCGAATACGTGGAGAAAGACAGCGCTCAATCGTCAGCCTCGAGCATACTCAAAACATCAATCTCGGTCTTGATGATCCTCTCGAATTCTTCCCTGCCCATACCCACGCTTCTGGCAAGGCGGAACATGCTCTTCATCTCAGTGCTGATGAATTGTTTCACGCCGACTTCTGCTCTTGTCATGTCCTCTGCCCCACGCTCCAGCTTGTCGACACTGCTTGCCGGACTGGTGGGTCGTGGTGCCTCCAACGCTGCCTTTTCCCGTTGTAGTGTCGCCGAGAATTCACTGTTCTCTGAAGCGTACATGGGTGGAGCTGGGTTGGTGTTTGGCTCTCCTGCAGGTGTTGCGATGGATCTCTTCTCGCTCAATTCACCGCCACGTAGGGTGGAGTCTGCAGTCTCCGGGTGCTCTTCGTCAGGATCATGGTCGTCGAGTGCTGGTTGGACCTCAGCGGCATAACGGGCAAAGTACTCGAGTTCGTCATTTGTGGGGCCGAGATTCGAGGCTGTGGTGGAGGTGGGAGCAGGACTCGCACGTTTGGCAGGAGTACGGGCGGGAGTTCTGTTGTTGGGAGTTCGGTCGTAGCTGGCCCAGTAGTCATCATCATCATCGTCGTCGTCCTGAGCAGTCGCTTGTTGAGGGATAATTGTTGAAGGGGCGTTGGGGTGCGACTTGGACTCGAAGACGTCGTTTGCGGCGTCGATGCTGTCGGTCCACTGGACAATATCGTCGCTGAGATCTTCAATTGCGCGCAGTTCAGCTAACCTCCAACCAGTTGTTCCCCCGACTTGACCACCTTCTGCGTCGTTCTCACACCACACGTATACCGGCAGCAGGCCAAACTCCTCGACCTGCAAGCAGGATTGTAGCGTTTCTTCATCCACTCTCTTGTATCCGATCTTGTCAATGTCCTCCAGCTCCAGCTCTCCAGACACAGGGTGGGCTTCCAATTGCAGGTTCTCGATTTTGGCGCCGAGTTTTGAGGAGCGAGAGGACGACCAGGAGAGCAGGTTCAACCAACCGCCTTGGCCTGAGGAAGTGTTGCCCGCCAGAAGATTAACTCGTTGGCGGAGGATGGGCGACAGGAGCGGGAGCAGTGCTGGCGGTGGCCGCGGCGACATGAAGGCCGTGGGGAGACATGCCAGAAGTGGTGGGAACAGAGTCCGTGGCTCGGGAGGTGTGATGATGGTAGACATGGTTTGCCTAGTGTTGAGGTTTTGGTGACGGAGAGGATGCTTGAAGGAGCAAAAGAGGTACGGGTTGCGAGGGCAATAACAATACTTTCTTCTCCCGAGGATCAGCGGTCATTGACTGTTGCAGTGCTGCACGCCGTCTTTGGTCCGGTGGTCCGAGAGAGTTGCGGCGCTGCGGCTTGCATGTGCTGCGACTGACCGTCAGCCTGACCAAACTCTCTCCACAATCTTGCCCCACTTCCCGACAAGGAAAGACCTACTCCGACACTTGCCGCCCACGACCCTTCTCCACCACCACAAACTCTGCCTCTTGTCAATACCATGAAAGCACCTTGAAGTCTAAACATCGCCGCTAATCACAAGCCGAGTGTCTGTAATGTTTCTGTTTCTCTTTCTATTTCTGTTTCTGACTTGCATTCAGCCATAGAAGCGGGTATATGTAAAAACGGTTGCATCCCTCGCCAAAGAATCAGTACAACGAGGCACATCTATGTGAAAAGGCTCAAGCTATGCATCAAGGAAGGTGCCAATCGCAGTGTAGGTGCCTCTCAACTCCAAGCTACCAAATCTGTCCCTCCCTTGTCCATCCATCCTTCTATCGTGGCCAGAGTTTTTAGTTCGAGCTCAATCGTCCAGTCAAGACCAGATTGACCAGTTTGATCAGAATGTTACACAGTAAATACGCCGACATGAGCGGTGCAAATAACTGCAATGGCTCCCAAGCAGACTTTGGCCTGACTTCTGTCTCAATGTACTGGCAGTGTTTCTTCTCTTCTTCTGGCTTGTCGACGGCATGCACAGCAGCAGGATCAGCAGGGAATCTTCCATGCTCGAGGTAATACTCTAGCAAATCATCCTTTTCCCTCCATCTATCCAGTAGCCAGGATTCCGTCTCTTCTTTGGAGTGGAGAGGAATGTCGGCAATGGCGAAGCGACGCCAATGCATGTTTACTGATTTGGGCGCGCGGCCTTGGAAGTAGACTGAGCGTAGAGTGTAGAGTTGACCACCGTAGGAGCCCCGAGGAACACCTTCATAGGCGATTGTGCAATCGTAGAGCCAGTCTACTCCATTCTTCAACTCTTCCAGACAGAAATGCAGGCCAGTGCTGCGTGGCAGGAGCTGATGCTTCATATCCGGGATGCCGGACTTTTCACTCCATCTCGCGGATGAGTTGCGCGTGTTTGGACTCAGATTTGTGCCTTCTGGGAAAAGGAGTAGCCATGCGGGGTCCAGGCCAGTCTTGTCTTTCCTGCCCGTCATGGGGCCTGTATGTCTGGTGGACAGCTTTTGCAAGCGATGCTTCAGACGCGGTTGATCTTTTGCCCATTTCCTGCTCATAAAGATGAAGTTGTAGAACATCATTCCTGGCCCAATCATGGGTATGTATTTCAAGCTCTCTTTCAGGATAATGTAGATGTGGCCATGACAAGCTGCTGTATAGCTGACCCACCACAGATAGGTCCAATCGGTGTAGATCTGGTGGTTTGCGATCAAGACCATGCGCTCTGGGAAGTCGCATTCGAGACGGCCGTCGGGGAATTGCTTCAGCTGGCCGCTGACAGAGGCGTCGCCGGAGATGCGGATGACGGTGGGAGCGAAGAGATATGTGCCGGTGATGAGGACGAGGGCAAAGTACTGCTTGCACACAGCTTGCCATGCGTAAAAGTAGTCTTTGTTGTAAAAGTAGAGGGGGGCGCCGAGCAGTTGTGCAGAGTGGATGCCCAAGGCAGCAATGAAGAAGAAGACTACAAAGCACGCGATGCGGAAGTATTGCATAGCAGGACCATGCTTGACTGGACCGGCCGGATGGTTGTCCTCTTTCAGATAGTCTTTGGTGGATGTGATGGGAATCTCTGCTTCCACGGCAGCGGTGGGATTCGGTATAGGACGCTGGCGGATGCCCTCGGTGTTGATGCGCGACATGTCTCTGGGTGCGACAGTGGGCGGGTACGACTATGACACACGGCAAGCAGCAGGAGCTTGCATTGAGAGGGCGATGGACGATAAGAATGCTGCGTGGCAGGGTGGAACAAAGGTCGTCGTCTGATCAGGCACGACTGGCAAATGTTGTCGCATGCGTCATTCACATGCCCCGCCATCCGCCAGCCTTCAACCTTTGCCAGTCATGCGCCATGGCGTTGCACCAACCAACATGGAAGAATGACACGGCCGTGTTTGCCTCTGCTGCGACATGTCGCCAGAAGATGCTTTTCCCACTCTACCGTCCGCCGTGAGCTACGCGACATAGCTGCTCTGCCAGACCGCATCCGTCCCTCGTATCAAGGTATCATACCACCACTGTACAGACACTCACGTGCTGGGACACCATAGCCTCTAACAACATCATAGAGACAAAACACCAGGATCTGCTATCGCTGCAATGGCCTCAGCCACCGCGCAATGTTTTGATCGTGCACAAAAGCGGCTCCCCCGTCGTCGATGAAGCCGTCCACGAATACGCAAACCACATCCACTCGGCCTACCCAGACGTCTCCCTCGTCTTCGAGCCGCACGTCGCAAAAGCCCTACACACAGACTTTTCCTTCCCCATCTACACTACCCTGGGCGCTTCGAACCATGCTCGTCTCCAGGACAAGATCGATCTGACTTCCACCCTCGGCGGCGACGGCACAATCCTCCACGCCTCCTCCCTCTTCGCAAACGCCCAAAATGTGCCTCCCATCCTATCCTTCAGCATGGGCACCCTAGGCTTCCTGGGAGAGTGGAAGTTTTCAGACTACAAACGTGCTTTGCGTGAAGTATACATGTCAGGCGCAACAGCAGGCTATGGTAGCTCCCTCCTAGAAACAGAGTCTGGGGCAGCAAAAGATGTCTTTTCGGGCTGGAGTTCTGTTCGCGGCATGTCAATGGGTCCATCGCGCTCCTCTCGCGTTTTGTTACGGAACAGATTGAAAGTGGGCATCTTTGCTGAAGATGGCAGACCCATCACCCATGCGGATCCTTCAGCGCCAATGTCTTCGTCCGACTGCGAGAACAACGACTGCGACGTTTTTGCCATGAACGAGGTCTTACTCCATAGAGGTCGCACTCCGCATCTCAGTATCATCAACATCTACGTTGGCGGCCGCTTTCTCACAGAAGCAGTAGCAGATGGCCTCCTCATCAGTACACCTACAGGTTCCACCGCCTACTCTTTGTCTTCCGGCGGCAGTATAGTCCACCCCCTCGTCTCCTCCCTCCTTCTCACCCCCATCTGCCCTCGCAGTCTTTCTTTCCGGCCCTTGGTCCTCCCCTCAAACACACCCATAACTCTACGCTTATCACCCAAGAACCGCTCAGACGAGATCGAGCTCTCGGTCGATGGTGTCCGACGGGAAAGAGGCCTTACAAGAGGCATGGAAGTCAGAGTTGTAGGCGAAGAAGTTAGAAGTGAAGAAAGGACTTGGGGTGGTGGTGGTGTGCCTAGTATTGTCAGGACTGGCGGTAGTAATGGAGCTGATGGGCATGATCATTGGGTTGGTGGTTTAAATGGGCTCTTGAAGTTTAATTTCCCTTTCGGCGAGGGTGAGGAGTAGAGAGTGTGGTTCAGATAAGAGGTACCATGCCAGAGCGGCTCTCTCGCCATTGTAGCGTTGTATGTGCGCCTTTTTTCCTCTTCCTTTGCACCTGTCTACTAAGGTACCTTGTTCTGCTTTCTTTCTGCGACTCGCAATTGACCAATTGACGTCATGGTCAACATTTGTCTCAAGACAGGGTCATTTCAAGGACTTGAACAACAACAACAACACGACCCTAAACCTCACATATCTACCCTTACTCCACAACTGGGTCTTTACAAATCCTCACCGCATTATCAAAAATCCGTCGTCATGGGATTATACACATGGATATCGTAACACCTGATTGCATTTTGGCTACATGCGGATCCAAGCATATCGCTTGTGGGGTGGTTTCAATCTGCTGATCTTGACACCACAAAGGTAGAGACAGAGAGAGAGTGCAAGGGGATTGCGCATGCTAGACAGGGGTCAAGGTATCAAAAGCTCGCAGGAAAGAGAGCAGCGACCTGGACCAAAAACTTGATCTTTTTTGATTTGGGCCAACTTTTGATTTCCATACGCTCAAATGACGAATGAGAAGATCCTGCTGGAGGCGGACGTTTTTCATGTGGTGTTTGTTGATGGAGAGATGGAAGTGGTGGGGTTCTTGGCTTTCATTGCTTCCATCACTTGAAGGAAGGGACAAGCCTGGGTTCGGTTTATAAAGGAAATTGCTGGTTAGGGGAGATATGAATCTGCTGTTGATGTCAACCGGCAGACATGACAGCATATTTGACAGAACGGGGATTGGAAAACCGAGGTTGATGAGATACTCGGATTTCATATTCGCTCGCTCGAAGAGACTTGAAAGTTCGAATTTGGTTCATCCAGGCAGCCCTGGTTGAATGATAGGAGATTGTGGAGAGGTAATAGTCTCGTACTGAACAATCAAACGAAGCACCCTACTCCTCGAGTGACCTACCCATCTTGTGTGCCTTTGTGCCTGTGAGCAGCGAGATCGACGTCGTCGTCGTCGACATCCTTCTGAAAATGGGGTCATGTCCCAGACGATTTCTATTTGTTCCGTTGATTACAGCATGGGCTTGCGGCCATGATGAGGCAATGTTGCGGGTCTCAGATGATGACTGGGATGTGACAGGGAATGGCCCACCCGCCTCTATGAGCTTGTCGTCAACCTCCGAGAAGCTTGTTTGGTTCTACTCCACCAGGGAACTGGACAGCAGACGATAATGTTTGAACAAATAGATCTTGTGAGCCGACCACGTTGTTCCGAGAATCTTTTATTGACGGTCAGCAGTTCTGATGCTGTATTCAGTTCAATTAGGCCTAGTCAAAGTGACTTCGAATGACGGTGTTTTGCAAGGGTGAAGGGAGGCACATGTGGTGCACTGAGCGGTAAGATGGAGCAATGACGTAGCATCATTGTTTGTACCTTCTCAATTGTTGTGCATCTCAGTAGACTGAAACAAATCTATACGCAGGGACTGGATGTTATTTAGTGAAGCTCGAAGCTTCGTGAGGTCAGCTCTTGTGATCATTGGTTCTGTTGCTTCAAGCATGAGCATGGCTATAGGGAACGAACCGCTTCGACGGGATGAGATAAAGTCTGTTGCTTGCGGCGACGAGATGAGGAGACCAATCGCTTCAAGCACAAAAGCACGACTTAACTTCTCGCACCTTGCATCAGATAGTATGCAACACACCTCATCTTTGGCGCAAGCGAGGTCAAAATTCCACAAAAACAACGACATGTAGAGTCATCAATGCGACGGCCGGTGACGAAGTGCAGTCGAAACAAGCGCCACCAAGCAAGACCACATACATTACCGCTTTCCTGCCGCTTACCGCGCCTCTACCGCCACCAACAGCAACTCCAAACGCGGGCATTGCTTGTCTCTCTCCGCCAAGGATCGGTCCAAGAGACGGTACACTGGTAGAA
Source organism: Aureobasidium subglaciale EXF-2481 (assembly GCF_000721755.1). Taxonomy (NCBI): domain Eukaryota; kingdom Fungi; phylum Ascomycota; class Dothideomycetes; order Dothideales; family Saccotheciaceae; genus Aureobasidium; species Aureobasidium subglaciale. The sequence continues at coordinate 622,823 of NW_013566983.1, read as the reverse complement.
AGATAAGGTTCCCGGATCTCTTGTCAATCAATCGTCGAGCCTTGTGTTGATGGTTACGCATGGCCAAGTGTTGTAGGTTGCTTTGCTCCGGAGGCTTGTCCTTCCAAGCTTAACAGCAGGTGGGCGGTTCTGGGCTTGCTATTGGCTTTTGGGAACAACGTCTGCAGTGTGACATGTGAGATCTTGCTACATGACGATGAGGTCGCATCCTTCGAACAAGTACTCAAGACGTCATAATACCTATCATCACATAGGTTGTGACAGGTATCGTCTGTCGTGGAAGCGGGAGCAAGGGATGCCCAAAGGCTCTGGACTCGACACTCGCATGTGGAGGAGTTGCTTCCTCCTCGAACGCCTCGAACCGGCAGATGACTCGAGCGCTCCTCGAAACGCTCGGCATCTCATACGCTCAACTTTCTCGACCCATGTCTGCGTTTCTCGTGCAATCAAGCCATGTCAGAACTCGTCTGCCGCGAGAGCATGCCGCTCGTATGCATCTCAAGCCGATACTGCCGGCACGACACCAAAGGATCGATTGTGTTCCAACACAAATGAGATTGCATCGAGCTCTTTGCCGCGCACACCGCGAGCACGTGGGCTATTCATGGGCTCATGTGTAGGTTCTCGGACCGTTCCAAGTGGGCACACTTTACCTCCAACAAGATAGTGCATCCTCCAAACCCAGAAGTTGCTCGTATGAGCACAACAAGTCTGCGACATGCGAAATGAAGGTCGATGAGCACAAGCAGCGCTATTGTTAATATCTGCGTCCTTGTGGGTTTCGATCTCGTAGCTCTGCAAGTTGAACCCGAGGGAGGATGTCACTCAAGATCCAGGGTTGACTTGCCGAGCATCAACTCATTCCCCCTCAATCACACTAGGGAGCCCCCGGGATTATCATATATTAGGCGGAGCTGACCGAGCGTTTTTCCTCGATGCGTTCGTCTTTATGGCCTTGACAGACAACATCCGGAGTTTAAAACGAAGTTCGATAGGCTGATTGAATGACGAAGACGGCATGATGTAGATGCCGCGACGAGAGATACAAAACCATTCCGGGAACAAGGGCATGAACGGTCCAAATTGATGAACTCGTTGGCGGTTGTCTCGAAGCAAAAAAAAAAGAACAAGGGATGATGTCTCCAGACGAGTGATCGGCGACGCATCAGACCCCACGCCACATGCAGGGCCGAGAAGTATTACCCGCAGGCCTGGAAGCCTTCCCGACCAAGGACTCGAGCACGTTGTCAGAACAACGCCTTCTCATTGGTCGAATTCGACCTCTCTTCTTCCATCTCGAAAACGAATTTATCAACTCAATTGGCAGTTGAGGCTTGCGGCTGGCGCTGCTGTCGTCCTTGTCTTCGTCATTGGCAAAGCTTTTTTGTGTCAGTTGGAAACGCTTGTCTACAGCTTGTTATTTCCAGAAAGAAGCATGCGCAGGCGAGTTGTGGTCGAGTGTGAGAGAGAAGTCGGAGTCGAGCGGTGACATAGGGCCGACAATTTTACTGAGCTTCGATTTTCCATTTTGCCGTTAAGATTCAACGCGATCGCCCCACGACCGCTTTGATGCCCGGATTTTTTGCGATGTTCGCTGGGTTGTTTGGCGCTTGTTCGGCCCATGAACAGGCGCTTTGTCCAGCTCAAGTTGGCAAGTGCTCGCGTGCCATCCAACGGTAGGCGAGGATTTTGGTGAAGAGAAAAAAAATTGGAGCTCGGGTTGAGGGTGCTTGGACATTCATCCGCGGGCTGCGTGGGCCTGACTGTCTGACATGTCTGAGCAGCTTTCCATACAAATGTAGATCCCCGCCGTACTTCCTCTCTCTTCTCCAACCACTCACGTTCCGTTGTGTTGCACGTTGTCTGTCGAGGGTTCCGTCTATTCCGGTACCTCCTCCAGTTCATACCCACCTTCCCTGTCTTCAAATACGGCATCGTGCATCCTACTCCAGTCGATTCTCCTACAAGCACCTCGTGCAGCTGTCCGTCCCTGCAACGACTCGACTGATAACACCCTCAGTTCCCGCAAAAGAAAGTCTCCCGCCGACACATCCGTCATCGCTCGCCATCTTCTAGCTCGAACCATATCTTATTAAGGGAAGCTGTTCACGCTTCACCTACTTTTACCACACACACATCACACATCTGCAGTCCTTCATCCAAGGACTTAGCAGCGACACCATGTCTTCATTACGCGACTATGGTCTTGCGGCCCCTCATGGACCCAACATGGATAGCCATCACGTTGCGACCGAGCAGCTCTACGCCATGAGCCAGAACGAACAGGGTGTCTTCCAAACCATCCTCAAGCCCGACGACAGCTACGATGAGCACGGCACATACTGGGCTGATATGCCTATCATGAAAAGAATTGCCTTTGTTAACAAGGTCAACAACGCAGAAGCAAAGCATGAGGCATCCGCAACATGGGCCATGATCAAGAAGGACCCTCTCAGCCCTATCGGCTACTACGTGCGCAACATGGTAATTCCTGGTATGGGTCTCCTTCTCGAAGGTTATGTTCTTTTCTCCATCGGCAACATCAAGCCTCTCCTTCAAGCCGCCTTCCCAGCTTGCTGGAAAAAAGAGACTGTCTGTGATGGCACTTGGATCGCCGCTCTTGATTACTTGGAGATTGTGGGTATCATCGTCGGCCAGATCCTTGTTGGTGTCATTGGTGACTGGCTAGGTCGTCGCTGGGGTTTGATCCAGGACGCCGTCATCATGTTCGTGGGTCTTCTCATGCTTACTGCTTCTTGGGGTGTCACTCTCAATGGCTGGGTTATCTGCTACGTCTGGTCTCTCTTCTTCTACGGTGTCGGTGTCGGTGGTGAATATCCCATGACAGCCACATCCGGTATGGAGAACGCTGTCGGAGCGGGAAAGGTCTCAACTAAGGAAGATCGTCTTCACCGTGGTCGCAAGGTCACTTCGGCCTTCCTGATGCAAGGTTGGGGACAGTTCCTCAACCAGGTCATCCTGATCATTCTCCTGCTGATTTTCCACGGATCTGGTAATCCTCCATACTCAAAGGTCTCCACCCAGTGGACCTACCGCGTCTCTTTCGCCATTCCCGCTGTTGGTACCCTCTGGCTTGTCTACTTCCGTACTTACAAGATGCGCTCTGCCTCAAAGGCGCTCGCCGCTGCAAAGAAGAAGTCCAACGTTACTGGCTACGACACTCAGTCTCTCAAGCTGACTCTTTCTCACTTCGGACCTCGTTTGATCGCAACTGCTGGTGGATGGTTTGCGAACGATGTCTTCTTCTACGGTAACAAGCTCTTCCAAGCCGAATTCATTGCTGTCCTGCTTCCCGGTAACAAGTCTGTCATGGTTGGCTGGCTCTACAATTTGGTCAACGTCGGTGTTTCGCTCTGCGGTTACTACCTAGCTTCTTTCTTGATTGACAACAAGCTCTACGGTCGTAAGTGGATGCAGATCATTGGTTTCTTGCTTGACTTCATCCTCTTCGTCGTTCCGGCTTTCAATTTCGAGTACTACACCAGTACTTCGGGAGTCCACGCTTTCCAGGCCATGTACTTCCTGTCATCCTTCTTCAACCAGTTCGGTCCTAACTCGGTTTCCTTCCTTGTTGCCGCCGAGGTATTCCCCACTCCTATCCGTGCTACCGCCCACGGCTTCAGTGCCGCTGTCGGTAAGATGGGTGCTCTGCTTGCTGCTGTGCTCTACAACTACATCGATACACAGACCAAATTCTACGTTGTTCCCTGGTTTGGTCTCGCCGGTGCTGTCATCACCTGGCTGTTCCTCCCCGATACCACCGGTCTTGATCTCAAGGAGCAGGAGCGTCGCTGGGCTTTCATCCGTCTTGGTAAGGGTGACGAGTACCGTGGTGTCGCCATCCACCCCAAGCACTTGTCAGTATGGGAGCGCTTCCGCGGTGTCGGCAAGAATTACGACGCCGAACTCGACTACCAACAGCGTGTCGAAGAGATGCGTCACGAGTGGGAAGAGAGCATGGCATCCAAGGTCGCCGAGAAGGAAAGCAACATGGACCCTGAAGTCATGGACGACGAGGACTGGCACAGCGACATCTCCAGCTTCTTCCACCGCACGAAGGATGGTCCTCGTGGCGCTCAATCTCCTCTGATCTCGCCCATGGTTCGCGGCAATGAGAAGCAGACTGCTTTGCCATCACCCATGATGCGCGGTATGGAGAAGAGAAGCCCCATGCCCAGCCCCATGATCCGCGGCCACGTCAAGGAAGAAGACGAGTCAGATGAGGCCTTGAACGAAAAGAAGTAGACTCCTCACTCTCTGCTCACTTCTTTTGACAATACATTACTTGGCGATTTAGCGACATGTTTTCCTTGGGTTTCCAGACGATTAGAAAAATTAGGGTCGGCGTTTTTTTTTCTTACTCTTCTTTCTTGGTTCGAAGAAGATACCTCATTCTATTTCTTTGTACATTGTGAGATTGAGGCTATGATTATGACTTTTGTAGTTGGCAAGATTTATATATCATTTCATGACTCTCTTATGAGCATGCTGTTTCTTCAAGACATGTTTGCCTCTTCTCCTACTTGCTTGTGTTTGTACACAAAGAATGCATTTGAGTGTTACGAAGCAGATCAAGCCTACTGCATGCATTTCCCAGAAAGAAGAACAACAGAACATTCACAACACCCAGTACAACAGAAGGTGGGACAGAAAAGTGGATTCTCGCAAGACAAATATATGAGTCCCTCATATCTACAGAGCAAATCTCGTCCTAACCTTTTCATCACCAGCCTTCCACTCCCACTCCTGTCCACTCCTCCTCTGAATTCCCTTGTCGATTCTCCTCAGTTTGAGTGTAAATCTCGGTCCCAGCTCTTGTAATCCAGCTCTAATATCCTCTACACCTTCCACTAGCTTTCCATCCGGACCCACGATACTCTTTTCGGTGGCACGCTTATCTCTGAATACATATCTGTGTCTGCGGACGAAAATATAATCGCGCTGATTGTGCAGGGTGACGACTTGACGACCCTGGATTTGAGGTTGAGGGGGGAAAATTTGGCGGAAAAGGTGGGCGGTTAGCAGACCAAGGGGGGTACGGAAGTTGTTGAGGATGAGTTCTGGATCGTGGGAGGTTGGGTTTCCGTGGCCGGGGAGTTTGGCACCTTCGACCCAGTTGTTTATGGAAAAGTGGAACATGGGGCCGTGGGGCAGGTGGACGATATCTAATCCCTTTGGCTTTTTCTGATCTTCGTTTAGGATGACTACGTGGGTGTAGTTCCTGTTGCTTGCGAAGGAGGAGATCTCCGAGACGGAGTATTTGTGGGCGTGGAAGTGGGCGGTGCGTTTGATGTAGACGGAGTTTGGGAAGAGGGATGTGAGGAGAGCGGCTTCTTCGTGGAGGAACGAGTTGATGCTTGTTGTGACGAGCACCTTGGGGTCTCTTCCTGTGTTTTCGAAGAGAGAGGGGAATTTGGAAGCAAGGCCTTCGGGGGTGAGGGACAGATTCGTGGCGGCTGTTGACAGTGTTGGTGAGGGTGCGCGTGTCTTCTTTGCGGCGGCCTCTTCGTCCTTCTTGAGCTGTTTTGCTGCTTTGGCGTCTTCGTCCAGTTCTTCGTCTTCCTCGTCAAAGTCGACCATAGAGTCTACATCGCTGTCTTTCTCTTCCTCCTCTTCCTCTGCACCATCCTCCTCTTCCTCACCATCCTCAACCTTCCTCCTCTTGATAGCGTTCAAATCCACACTCAATCCCAATCGATCATCTTCTTCTCCAGCACCAGCAGTATCCCAAGTTCTCTTGCGATCAATCGTCTGAGGAATGTTCTTTGCTCTGCGCGCTTCTCTCAAAGCAGGATTCTTGTCTTCCGTACGACGGCGGCGGAGTCTGTCATCGCGCTTTTCGTTTTCTTTGGCGCGCTTGACTTTGACGTGTTGTTCTTTGCGCTTGATCTTGTTGCCGATCTTGTTGGGGTTGCGGGACACCATGTTGGCAAACGGTGTGCGTGGACAGATGCGGTGGTGCTAATAGTGGGAGCTGTTTTGGTGCAGCAAATAAAAAATCTTGGAGACCCCGGCAGAAATCTGGGAAGGTGTTACGGGCCGGATGAGTCTCGCTATTGAGCATGAGAACGCCAAGCCACTGATGCTCAATCGTTCGAAAGAGTCCAGTCACGTAGCTTGGGTAAAGTGGTATATCATTCTATCATGAGGCTACCATTTACTCATGATAAGTGGGAGGCTCTCGACGAGATTGTATGACTCTTGACATGAATTGTGCATCTCGACAGCTAGATCAATAGTCAGATCAACGAATGCAGCTGTCGACGCCGCACAACAAAGCTCAGACCATCTACACTTTTTCGCGGTCACCGCAATCGATGAGCAAGCCGACGACATATTCGCGGTTGAAGACTCACCTTTATTATCGCCAGTTCCACAGGCTGTTTTATGTTCAAATACCTCTGCCAGGTTACCAATAGGCGTATTATCTCTTCTCCAGCAGGGCAATCATTAGCCTTTTCTACATCTTCCATCAAATCACGCGCCGTCGTACAGATACGCAAAAAGGATATACCAACAATGTCGACCGATTACGTTACCCAGAAGGGTCAGGCCTTTGACAGAGGTGCCTTCGAGTCACTTTTGCGCCGCAAGGTCTTCTTGTGGCAGAGTTTCGAGCCTTATGGTTCGGTCAAGGTATGTGTTTCTGCATCACATCAGATCATCATTATGGCTCTTGCGGGATATGAAATGAGTGATCGGACTTGAGCAATTCTGATTTGCTGTGCAAACAGGGTCTTTTCGACTACGGCCCTCCTCTTGAGCAGCTCGAATCTCAGGTCATTCAGATCTGGCGTGATCACTTCATCCGCTCAGAGAAGATGATGGCACTCAAGTGCTCTATGCTTACTCCTTATGAAGTCCTGAAGACTTCCGGTCATGTGTAAGTGCTCTTACCAACTTTCATAGTGACCATATTCATTAATGCGTTCATAGTGACCGTTTCGCCGATTTCATGTGTACGATGTCTAACCACATGTCTGCGTTGTGGAGTATACTAATATTGTGGCATAGGCAAGGACCCCAAGACCGGTGAAATTCTTCGTTCAGACCACTTGATTGGGGATGTCCTCGAACAACGTCTAAAATCAGACAGGGAGGCTCGCGGTGAGAAGATCGAGGAGAAGGAAGAGGACCCCAAGAAAAAGAAGAAGCAGTCAAAGGCTGCCAAGGGTGCCGTCAAGCTTGATGATGCTGTCCGCAAGGAGTATGAGCACGTTCTTGCCATGCTTGATGACTTCACTGGTGAGGGCATGGGCGAGCTGATCAAGAAGTACGACATCCGCAACCCTTCATCTGGCAACGAGGTGGAGCCCCCTGTTTCGGTCAACCTCATGTTCCAGACTCAAATTGGTGCTTCTTCTAACTCCCCTGCTTTCCTGAGGCCTGAGACTGCTCAGGGTCAGTTCCTGTCTTTCCAAAAGCTTCTCGAGTACAGTGATGGCCAGCTTCCTTTCGCCTCTGCTTCCATTGGTTACTCCTTCAGAAATGAGGTACGCGCGGCAACGCCTGAGTTCGAGAGTATCAACAATTACTGATCTATCCTAGCTTTCTCCTCGCGCTGGTCTCCTCCGTGTCAGAGAGTTCTTGATGGCCGAGATCGAGCACTTCGTCGACCCCGAGGGCGGCAAAGCTCACCCCAAGTTCCACACTGTTGCTGATATCAAGCTCCCTCTTCTCAGCCGTAACACCCAGACTTCCGGTAGCACCAAGCCCGAGATGGTCGCTATTGGCGAGGCCGTCAAGACTAAGCTGGTCGACAATGAGACTCTTGGTTACTTCCTTGTCCGCATCTACCAGTTCATGGAGAAGATCGGTATCGACATGAACAAGCTCCGTTTCCGTCAACACATGGAGAACGAGATGGCTCATTACGCTTCCGACTGCTGGGACTGTGAGCTGCTTAACAGCTACGGCTGGACCGAGTGTGTCGGCTGCGCCGATCGCTCTGCTTACGACTTGTCTGTCCACGAGAAGGCCACCGGCACAAACCTCCGAGCCCGTGAACAGCTCAAGAACCCCAAAACCATCGAGGAGTGGGTTCCCGTCATTGACAAGAAGAAGGCTGGCCCCAAGTTCAAGAAGGACGCCAAGGCTATCGAGAACGCTCTCGACGCTCTTTCCCAAGAGATGAAGGAGAAGCTCCAGATCACCATGGAGTCAGAGGGCAAGGCCGAGGTCCCCGTCGAGGAGATCGCCGCCGGCAAGGTCGAGATTGACACCTCAATCGTCAGATTCGAGAAGCAGAAGAAGACCATCACCTTCCGCGAGTTCGTGCCCAACGTTATTGAGCCTTCCTTTGGTATTGGCCGCATTCTCTACTCCCTCATGGAGCACTGCTACTGGACTCGTGAGAACGATGAGGCTCGCTCCGTTCTCTCCTTCTCTCCCGTTATCGCTCCCATCAAGGTTCTTGTCTGCCCTCTCCAGAAGGACCCCAAGTTCGCTCCTCTCATCGCCAAGCTCGAGGAGGCCCTCGATAACAAGTCCATCTCATTCAAGATTGACCAGACTGGTGTCAGTATCGGAAAGCGCTACTCACGTAACGATGAGCTCGGTATTCCATTCGGCATCACCATCGATTACGAGGCTCTTGACGATGGTACTCTTACTCTCAGAGACCGTGACTCAACTAAGCAGGTCCGCGCTAGCCAGGCTGACATCATCAAGGCTGTTAGCCGTATGGTGAAGGGCAAGGAGACCTGGGCTGACGTCGTCGCCCGTCTTCCTGCATTCGAGGGCCAGGAGAAGGAGGCCGCCGAGTAAACGGCGTCCCGCATGATCTAGAGACATCGCCCAGGTGTCCAAACGGTGCAGGATGACTTAAATATGGCCCACGTTTATCAGAGCATTATGTCAGTCGTGATCTACATAGATCAACAAAAGATGAAAAATTCAAATTCATATCACAAGCCTAGGTGTAAGTGGTGCATATTTTCTTACCGTGCCGCATTGTCGGCCAATCTCTATTGCTTGGCTTGCGTTCAACCTTCGTTACACATAAAGATGTGAGGTACACTTTCCTCACCAAAACTCCCAGTCCTCGTTTCCCAGTTTATTCCAACTATATTTGGTGGATTATGCCAGCGCTCCTTCTCTAAAAATGCACATTCCTTGAAATCAGCACGTGGCTTTGTGAAACATGCGATTGCATCACCTCGACGATTGAGCGTTTGTACTCGGCTGCGACCTGACATCTGGTTTGGCTTCCTCCACCTCTACTCTGCTACAGATTGTAAGAGTATATTTGGACACACCAAGACTTTGATATCGCTCGAATTCCGATTGGATCCGCTAAGACTCACCAATGGAAGATCCACGCTATTGAGGCAGCAAAGGGATACTCAGGCTTCAGCAAGAATCGCTACGTCGTCTTTATTACAAACAGTTTCCGCCAGCTTCCAACACACCGCACTGGAGCTTCCCACATGGCCCAAATACTTGAAGATATCTGGATCTATGCATTGGCAACCACCTCACCTGCTGCGATTGAATTGGCGGGGACGTTCGGCATCCAAGTGATTACTTTCTGGTTACCGTCGCTTCTGCTGCTCAGCATAGACCATTACACACCTTCTTTCTCGTTACGCCATAAGATCCAGGCAAGATCGAGCGTAAGACCTGGCCAGGTCCGTCATTGCGTCAAGGTCGTGGCTTCTAACCAGCTCCTTATGGTTGTAGCCAAGATCTCGGAGCTCTTCGTCTTACGAATTTGTGGCTACACATCATTCTATCGCTTCGACCAAGACCTGCCATCTCCATTTGAGCTCGCAAGAGACCTGATCATATGCGTCCTTGGCTGTGAGATCATGTTTTACTACTCACATAGATTGCTTCATGTGAGGTCTTTCTATCAATGGATACACAACCAACACCACCAATTCAAAGCCCCTATCGCTCTATCCGCCCAGTACGCACATCCGCTGGAATACCTCTTTTCCACCGTCTTGCCGTTTTGGCTTCCCACGCAGCTTCTGGGCTGCCACATAGTCACCTGCCTTGTGTTTTGGTCAGCAGCTACTGTAGAGACCGTCATGGCACATAGTGGTTACGACTTCTTCGGCATCCTATCCAAGAAGCATGACTTGCATCACGAGAAGAACAGAGTCAACTTCGGCACACTTGGCTTCCTCGACTGGCTGCATGGCACAGGCGCGTGAACAGAACGCTCCCGTCGATCACCAAGAGCAAGATCATCACATCAAAAAGAGCAAAAAACCAGGGTGTTGCGAAGCCCGCTGTCCTGGGGAAAACCCTTGAAAGAAGGCACCGCTTACTTTCGACAACGGAGTGGATCGAACCCGACGCTCACAAATGCTACCTACCGAAGAAAGAGGTCTTTCCATTACCAGGTGTACGGCACAACCGCTGCACCACACAAGGACCCCACATGATGAGAGTTGCAATTCGAAGGGCTAAATGGGGGAGAATTGGAGAGTGAGTGAGAGTTGACTTGGCTACCTCTCCAAGATCTCAACACATTCATGCGATCTCCTTCGTGTCACTATGGTAGTCTTGACTTCGTATCCTCCCCAGCTGTACAGTCTTTACAGCAGGCGCAGATCAACCTCGCGTCTTTGTCCAAGTATCGCAAACATAAACAGTCTACAGCACCGCGCTTCACTGGCGCCGAGTACCACAACATCAACACCACCTGTCTCATCACTTCCACATCAACCAAACTTCTACGATAGCTACGCGCAGTAATTCTGCGATATTGCCAGCGGTCATACGTATCGATGCTTCCGGCACTCCCGCCAAACGCGCCGCACGCACAGCCGATAACAGGAGTTTTTCGAGGCATTCCTGAGGAACAGTGTCTTTATTCAGCGCCTTTGTCAGCAACACCACCTTGTTATATTTCTAGATGCGGTCCGTCCTTACGCCGACATAACTGCACGTGTCAGACACATCGGAATCGAGGTCGCCTCCTCGATACTCCATTACTACGATGACAGCTTTTACAGCGCCCACCATATTCTAAACCCAAAACTATCAGCTCTGGTATTACGGCGCGCCAAGCAGCTCAGATCCTACATGGAATACTATGGCATCCCATCTCGTCGCTTCTCTGTGGCCTTGACCTACGACTTTGATCTCATGGATGAGACTTCTTGGACGGTCTCGCAGTATTTACAGCAAGATGTCTTCAACCTGTTCTTGTTCTTTATGACCCAGGTCGTAATCCGCCTAGACTGCAGAGTGGAATCGATGGGTCACTTCGATCGGGTGTTCAAGATCAACGAATGTCGATTGCGCAATTACCTAGACCAGCGCATCTATGAACTCAGCCAGTACAACCACATGACTGAAGCTGTCGACCAAGCTGAAGAAGAAAATCACACGGACTATGTTGATGACGAGCCAGACTGGGAAGATGATGAACTAGACTGGGACGAAGAGATACAGTTGTTTCGCCGAGCCAGAAGTATGGTCCCAAAGATAGTCTCAGACATCAGAGGATATCACATGGCTCTGGTGAAGCAAGTGACTGAGTTTTGGCAGGAGCAGGATGAGTTTGAGAAGTACTGTCTGGGCGACTTCTTCGCTCTGGCCGAGGATTGGACGAAGTGATGGTCGGGAAGTATTCCTCTCAAGGTTGTTATCAGGATTGTAAGTAGTCATCTCGAGGAAATGCCAATGTTCCATTTTCGGTTCATCTTTGCTGGCTAAGTCATCGTCACTTCGCGAATCAGCATGTCTTTTGGTAGATGTGGATGCCGCTACCTGTTGGGGTGAAGGTTGGGCAGCAAAAGGGAACCAGGCGCTCCTTCCTGAACATTATTCCCGCGCTCTGTTTGCTACTCGGATCTTGTTTGCACCAGACACCGCTACCTTCTGCACCGTTTCGCCGATAATGACCCCTGACTCCAAGACTCGTATCAATCACATCCAGTCTGCTGTTCATTCATCGGCATTAAGAACCCAGACCCACCTCTGTCCCGGCAGGTCTTTCGCATCGGTCCGATCACATTTTACGATTCATCTTACTCTTGACTGTATAGCTTGGAGTAAAGCTGCAATGAGGATCTTGAGGTGGAGACACTATGTATTTTATCTCTGACTTATCCCACGGCTAAAAATGCGCAGCGAATCCATTCGACCGCTTTGGCTCGACTCGAATCGACTCCACCATGAACGACCACGGGCTCGGCACTTTCCCGATTCTCCAAAGAGTGATCCTTATAGATATGGGACCCGCTGCTCGGAAGAACTTCTTGCGAGCTATTCACCAACAGACTCGCGCACAACTTCATCAAGAGTTTCTCGAAGCATGCGTTCGTAATAATCAGATCTGGTTTCGTTCCTTCAGCGATGAGAAGAACAACTTATTCGATCTGCACAAAAATGTACTAGAGCTTTGCCATGCTCATCAAATTTATGGCACGTCTTGGAGAGAGGCTTCGTTCTTTATGCCGAATTCATGACATTCACAACCACTGGCGTCCGTATTTCAAGCTTGAGTGAGACCGGTCAAGCTATCGGCCCAGTGCAAGCGGTTGTGCGAGGTATTTGCTTTCTGGACCATTCTGCTCACGTTATCTGTCTCAGCAATCTGGAACCACAAACATACATATGTCGAAAATGCCCTTATACTTCCTGCTCAACCACTAATAGCATTAAGCTAGCATAGCCTTGCTTTTCCTCAAGATGGCTGATATGGTAAGGCCGCGCCCGTCGCCTAAGGTCTGCACGCTCAGCTGACAGTGTCCATAGTCTTTGGCTTTATTGCTCATGTCTGGGCCCGCCTTAAGCAATCTGATGGCACACCCAGTCGCTATGCACACGCTTGGCCAGCTTGGAAAACTCTCTTCGGAAGTCAGAGACATCATCTACAGCATCTGGTGTCGCTCCCTCCTAGGCCCTCCAAAGAACACTCCTCCCACGAACGTCGCCGAGCGCACACTCAGATACTGCGCCTTGAGACACACCAACAAGCAGCTCTTTACAGAGTATCCCTGTCCATTCCAGTGATAGATATGAGAGCTTTCCGCGGCAAGCGGTCAAATGAAATATCCTACAACTCTGCTCACGCAATTGATATCATGGCAGTTTACAGTTGGACTTCGCTATGGGATCATGGCCCTGTCGATCCTCCAGATCACCCTTTGACCTCTTTAGCCAAGGAAGCAAAACTTCCGAATGGTACAGCATCTTTTATGCTAGGCGCCATGTCTGACTCGTGGGGGCGGCACCCCTCTAGCAATCCGCCTCAATCCCGTCCTTCTGAAGCCACACCGATAACCCAACGCGAGCAAAACCTAGCAGCACTAAGACTACTACCAGAAGGATGGTAGTTGTAAAAGTAGTGGTTATACACCTCGATCTTGGGCGAGCGGCCGACAGCGGTCTGTTTGGGCTGTTGGGAGATGAATTCATGCAAGTGGTAGACGCCGCTCTGCCGTTGGCTTTGCGGCTGTATGAGTTAGCGGAGTGGTGCAAACGTAGAGCATCCATCGTCGCATCCGCCGTCGCATCTGCTCAGGATTTCACTGAAATGTCTATAAATGTCATGGATGCCATGGTGAAGCGTCAGGCGTTCGAGAAACTTCTCGACCATGAGATAGGCAAGCGTCTGCAGCCGGCGATCATGTTTAGGCTGCGTACGGAATCGTGTAATCACATCAACACACCCGTGTAGCCATCGCTAAATCTACTCAAGAGTGCGTGATTACTATACGTCCAGTACAGAAGTTTTGAGTCTTGGATTCAGTGGACAGATGTGCGATGGCAATGACTGTGGCGATCAATTTGGCTGGTCTAATACCTCTGGCATCATAGCAGACACATGGAAGGAGGTCGTGAAAGAGAGTTGTGAGCATCAAAAGGTTTTAGGATACGAACAAATGGGAAGGAGCTGTGTGAGAAGCTCAGAGATATGTTGGAAGAGCCGGGGAGTTGGGTACATGGGGAGGAGTACTTACAGGGGAGGCCTGATTCGATGGATGCGCCGTATCTTGGATATACACTAAAGAGGTTATGGTCAGTCATCTTGCAGTGCTCAGAGGAGCGCATTGCGGCCTTCTGTCCTACGTTGTTGAGCGGAATCAGAATTGGTGGGTCAAAGGCTGGTTGTCGATGTTTGGAAATTTGATGAGCTTGCGAAAATGGTTCCAGGATATATTACAGTGTTGGCTAAATTGTACATGATATTTTGTAGGTGAGAAACGAATAATCATAACTAGGTCGAAGCCTTAGACGACTTCGTAGCGGTAATCGCTCTCGTCTTCCTTGATCTTCTTGACATTTTGAAGTCGTTGTCCGGTGGTAGGAACCGGCTTCTTCAGACGTAATGCCCAAAGAAGCATACCCTCAGCTGGTAGCAGAAGCATCCATATTCTGTTGATGAAGAAGGCGAGAGATGTCGTGAAGAGCGCTACCACGGCGTCCAGGTAGTAATGGTTGGCAGTCGCCACAATAACCGACAAGACCAACAAAGGGTAGCAAAGACCAGCCAAAAGCCACAGACATCTTCCAAAAGTCGATTGCTGAATAGCCTTATTCTCAGAACGCCAGTGAATGCCAGAGTGGTAGATGAAGGTGCATCCGATGACGAAAGCGTAGGTGAAGTGGAGACTAGGCATGGCTGCGAGTTGGTTGACGTTCTTACCGCCGACCCAAACACTCTCAGCGTTGTCTTGACGAACAGTGTCGTGGAAGCCAAATGATTCCGGCAACAGACGCGGCGGCATGCAAGGGTAGAAACAGAAGACGAAGAAAGCAGCGAAATTGCCGAGAGTCATGGTACGTCTAGCAACAGCGAAAGTTGCATGGTCAGGAGCGGCATAGTAATACCAGGAGAGGAAACTGTCGTTCGTTAGCAAATTAAACCATTTCATCTTAGTCCAAATCAGACGCACGTGACAGTTCCAGGAATATGCACCAGCGAGTAAATGCGGTTAAAAAATGTCAAAATGAGCGGATGTCCAGTGGTAAAAAAGGTCTGGAAGTCCACCTCCTTGATAGGGAAAAAGATTGAAAACATCGAGGCATGTTCAAAGTCGAGAATGCTGATTCCATGTTCTTGCGCGAGCTCCGTGACACCGTCCTTAGTAGCATATAGAGAAGCAGCAATGGCCTTTGTGAAACTGTATGCCGCGTAGTTGAGAGCCCAGTAAAACATTTCAATCAAGAAGGGAAACTTTTGCAAGACTCTGCTATGCAAATTGTTGCCAAATCTAGAGGTATCCGGGATGGTGAATTCCTTGCCAAAGCAGCTGCGTTTCTGGAGTCGATTTGTCGCGTGACCTTCCTCGTCAGAGAGCATAGACGTTCCTTCACTGGTTGGTGACAGGGTCCCGGATCGAGTATTGAGATCTCCATGCAAGATGCTGTAGTTTTTACGGCGATTGATGATCAAAGACCCAATCATGACCGAAACAACAAACTTGAGAATATCGTCAGTATACCGTCGCATCTCCTTCCGGCGATCAATCCACTCACGACTGGCTCGGCCCATTTGTGCGACGCAAATTGCGCACCTCCCAAGTTCACATCTCCCTTGTCTGCCATGACTGTCCGACAATATCCTCCTGGTCAAGTAATGAATGTGAAGGAGGAAAAACGAAATCCAGTTGTTGTGGTAGAATGAGAAGCTTTGAAGCCAAAGCCAAGTTTAGGGGTATTGCCGGCAGCTGACGGACGGACGCTCGGTTGGGCTTTACTTCCGAGGCCGTTGCCTTCGTTAAATTCGACCTATCACAGTGCAATGCAGCACAAAGGTAAATCTGGATTCTTGCTGTTGGCTTTGCTTTCTTTGTCGGGAATATTGCTCGTGTGACTCCGAGCAATGAAGTTACGCTGGAGGATTCCCGCTGATGTGAAAAAGGCAATCGGTGTCGCTTGGACAAACACGCTCGCTTCTCTACAAGGCTGCCATGATGACTTTATATCCTTGACTGCAGGTGTTGAAGGATTGCAGACAGTAGTACCAAATCTTTTGACCCTGTTCCTTGCCCTTGCCCAGTGTCGAAGATGAAACACAGCCTCTCAACGACCCCGACTCGTTCAGCTCTTGCGGGGTCGTGGCGACCTCACATTCTCAGGCGTCCGAGAGCAAAGGTCTCGTTCATGCAACTCGCAAGCATTTATTTGATGCTCCAGTCTAACAAGATCCAATAAGAAAAGACATGCAATGCTATGTTCTAAAACCCCATGTCGCAGAAATACATTCGTCGCATGCTCTTGGCATGTGCTTCTTCTCATCCAATCTTAAGCACACACCGCTAGTAGGGCCAGGCATGATTCAATACGAGATACGGTCAGCAGCGTATCGCTCTTGTCCATATTACAGCCTTGCATCCTTCTCCATCTTCAATCGTGCCCATGCTTGAGTACCTCCAAATTGCGAATTAGCTATCAGCCTGTAAGTCTGCATGAAAAGCCAGTCGGCCGCGCGTCCCAGTGTCGTTGTTTTGCGCAGCTGGTGGCTGTGCTTACAAGCGATAGTCTCCGATCAACATGGCGACATACGCCAAGAAGGATTTCGAGATTTCGATTGTTACACCTAGAGGATCGCTTCCAAGCTCGTCTGGAACGCCGACTCGACGGTGCTAATTCTGATTATGCGGGAGATCGTCCCATCAACTCCACGGTAAGGATTCGAAGGATTGCCAGATCGCCTTGCGAACCACTTGGCAGAGATCCTGCGATTCTCCGAGGGGAACAATGGAGCAGGTTCGGTGCCGAGCGGCTACGTTGCATACCTTCGAATTGTTGTCTCTCAGATACTCAGCGAACTGTTTGCCCTTTACGAGTTTACCAAAGCCTTTCGCTTAACAACATCAGATTCATCCACCATGTCAACCGTCCACGTACCTACTGGCTACCAATATGAAGTCAAAGCAGCACGGCAACAACATCGCCATATCATCGAGATCATAACCCCATACATACCGACCATAACTCTGGCAATCCTCTCCCTAAATCTGCTTCAATGGCATCATAAATCCTGGACATACCGCATCAGCGACATGATAGCCTATTTCACATGTCTAAACCTCTGGTCTAATTCCCACCCTCTACTATCTCTATGCCTCGCGGCAGGCTACACGACATGGGTCTCTCTCCCCGGCTCCTTCGATTCCCTCACTCTACCTTCCTACGATAAATTTCTAAACACATTAAACTTTACACTTCCATCCACCGAAGAAAAGAAGACACTGAGAGAGAACAAGGAAGAAAAATGCATAATATGCTGGGACCAAGAAACCCCTCTAGCATCTCTACCTTGCGATCACAAATCCTGCTCGCCATGCCTCTTTTCCATGGAGTCTCGGCATCAAACCTCTTGCCCTTTATGTTCTTGTCCACTCTTTTCCTCTCACGATCACATGACACTGTTTTTCAATAAATTCACTTTGACTTGCCAATCCTTGAATCTTGTTCTTCAACTTCTCATCACCTATGACGAATTCCAACATTTGAGGATTCGAAATATGATGCTGCAAGTTTTCGTCTTGGCTGCTTTGGGATGGATGGGAGGGACTTATATCCCGTTGATTAAAAGAGCAGGGAGTAATTGGTGGAGGCCGTGTGCTGAGTGTAAAAGTGGCAAGGGCAGGGGGTTGAACATGATGTGGTTTTCATTTGCGAGTAGTGTTTTTGTTTTGGGACAGACTTTGTATTTGAACCGGGGACTGCTCAACTGAGAGAGGCCGGGAGGCATAGTAATTGGGGTATGGGGAGCTATTATGTTTGTACATTTGCCGTACTACAGGTCATACGACGAGCAAGCATGGATAGATGACAGGTCAAGGAGAGTAAAGGTATTCGCAATTCTGCACTTTCTATACAGGAAAGAAACAAAGGACCAAGACCAAGAAACAAGAAGAGGCTATGAGGAGGATGGAGGAAGAACAAAAAGACATTTTTCAGGCGCCAAGACAAGACAGCACCTAAGCAGAACAAAAGTGGTATCGCAAAGAATAAGAAAGGGAGAATGAAGAAGAAAAGGAAAACACCAGGGAAAGAATGAGCAAAAACTCCACGCCCTCCGCTTGCGCCACGAAGACTCCCAAGATAGCCGTAAACCATGATTTCCGAACATACGAGAAGAAGATACCAAAGTGTGGTCATCCAACGACGCCATCCCGCTCAACCATTTCGCGGATCTTTGACATGAAGCTGGCTGGGTATTGCTTGACTTCATCGGGTGAAGGTATGCCACGCTTGGGATCCTTGCATCGCTCAACAACTTTGTCAATGATCTGTGCAAGCAAGTCCTCACTCATGGCGACGGCATTACCGACGTCAGGATACAGCCAAGAATCCGAGAGACTGAGCAGTTGCTTGACAGTGGGCCGAGCGTGCAGATCGCGTTGCAGGCATCTTCGCAGAGTACCTTTCAAAGCAGAAGGCACCGTGACACCACCAACACCCTTGTCAGGGAATTCAATGACAACCTTGGAGTTTGTGATAGCCATAATACGACTGATCTGGTTGGCGATGTGAGCGAAAGGAGGACGACCATAGACCATCTGATACAAGATACAGCCAAGAGACCAGACATCCGAAGGCTTGCCGATCTTCATCAGCCTACTGCCATTGTTCGAAGTGCGTTCGCTACCAGGTGTGGGTGCATTTGTGTCCAGAATACTCTCTGGTGACATATAGTTGGGTGTTCCGATATGCGAGTCGCGATGAACATTGACAGTATGGGCGATATCGATAGCATTCGCGATGCCGAAGTCGATCAACTTGAGTTTGCCTTGGACAGAGAGGAAATTTGCGGGTTTGAGATCCGAATGAACAATATCGTAGTCGTGGACTGCCTGAACACATTCAAGCATCTCCTTCCAGTAGAATCGAGTCAAAACGGGGTCGAACTTTGGGTCAGTGCCATTGAGCTGAATTGTCAAGATTCGGTTCAAGTCTTGATCACCCTTCTCCATGAGAACACTGAGAACCTGCTTCTCGTTGTCCAGCTCCCAGTCGAAAAGTCGGATGACGCGCTCGACATCTGCAAGCTTTGTGAGAAGATCAATCTCGCCCTTGAAGCCACGCATGGCAGATTCATCACAATCCTCGAGCTTGACTTTTTTCAAGGCAAATAACTTGTAGTTCTCAGCCATGACACAATAGACATCACTGCTGCCACCTTTTCCAACCTTGTTCATCTGTGTAAATAGCTTGCCATTGATGAGAATATGTTGGCGTCTCTTCTTGCTCTTTGTGGTGCTCGCTCCGGCGGTTTTTGTTGCAGCATCCAAGACGCTCATCTTTGGCGGCGGAGGAGGAGCTGGTCGGACAGGAGTGTTCTTGCTAATTGTCGTAAGAGCTCGGCGAGGCGATTGATGCGAAGGTACAGACATTGGCGTCTCTTCCACAGTTTCAGACTTGACATGTAGTGCGAGCTTCTCTGGCTTTCCAAGATATTTGAAATCATGGTGTCTGTCGCGCTTAAAAGTTGGAGGAGGAATATTCTCCTGATCTTCCATCGCATCTTGCTGGGACCTCGAAGCCGGGCGCATTTGTCGTTGATACTCGGGTGCAGGGCGTACGGCCATATTGTCATTACTAGGTCTTCTCGGCGCAAGAACATCTCCAGGATTTGATTTTGCGAAAGAGTCGCTACGATCTCGTTTGTGGGGCTCAACACTGGGTCTTCTTGCTGGACGTTCCATACTAGGGACTCGAGTGGAGGCTCGGGATGTAACCCTGTGGTGATCAATACTTGTGTCGCGCTTTGGTGGGGCAGAAATATCGCGGCTGTGGTTGCGAGAGCGTGCAAAGTCGTGTCTTGACACGGCAGCAGACTCGGCATTTGCGCTGTCTGCTCTGCTCGTCCGGCCAGCTGAATATGCTGGTTCTTCGTCGCGTTCTGGTTGTGACTGAGATTCTGACAAGGGAGCACTACCGTCGTTGGGGCTCACGTTGTCATCACTCTCGCGCCTACGGAAACCTCTTCTTACTGGAGCACCTCTTAGAAAAGCGCCGGGGGCTCTTTTGACGCGTATAGAGCCGGGATGTGCTGATGACTCCGCGGACGCGTGACGAGTCTTGTTGAGAGTGGACGGCGGCATGTGTCTTGTTGAAGCATCATATTGCGAAGCTCCAAAGCTTTGTGACGGGTCGTGATCGATTGGGTCGAGGGCGGGCGAAGGGTTGCTGGTGGACCTGCTGGCCGAGGAGCGAGTCGAGCGTGAGGCTGGTGCTGGGGTAACGAACTCGAGGGCGGGCGTGGTCGCTCTGCTCGACGCGTATCTATCTGCATGACGGGATGAGGATGCACTCCTCTTGCTGACGGAAACAATACGCGGTGATGTTGCAGCCTGGCTATGTGTGGGCGAAGGCTTGCGCACAATTCTGAGTTGCGGCGCTCTGCTAGGCGTTTCGTAGTCGCGTGCGCCGTCTTGTTTTGGAGAGGATTGTCCGAGCCCTTCCTCAGACTCGAGCAAAGCCCGCGTAAGGGCGCTGAACTTCATTGGCGGCGGAATCTCATCGTCGGACGAGTCGCCTACATCAATGCGCTGCATCATGGGCGCGTCGGCAGCGAAGCCCTGTGCTGGGTTGAATACTGATAGTGGAGAACCGTGGCGGTAATAGGGGCGCGTAGTGGTGCTCATCGAAGCAATGTGTGAGGGAGATAGTGGTTGTTATGGCTGTTAGAAGGTCGTGGTTGGCTGAGGTCGAGGGAGTAGTCCAATGAAGGTAATGTGCTGTGGAGGAGATGGTGGTTAATTAGAGGGAGCCCAGGGTCGGATGCGCGCCATCAATTGGGGGCTGAATGCTGAATAGTACTACTGTTGCAAAGTTGCTATCGTCGGAAAGTCATGTTTTGGATCTTGTCGTCGCGATTATCGAAGAGGAAACCAAGGTGCACCCGGAAGTCGCAATGCTTCATCCCGGCCATGTCTGTTGACCCGACAACGTCTGCCAAGTCCTGTCAACATAAACTCAGGCCCCGTCATCCTCGACAATCTCTGTGTAGGCATCAGTACATGTTTGTAACAAGAAGAAACAGTTCTTCCACATATGTACCAGTGGTACCGCATCTGTCTGATGCGGCCATCATACTCACTAGCATCATCAAAGCTCAGAGCAGAAGCTAGATCCAAGTGTTGTGAAGAGCAGGGTCGTCCCAATCACCACCTCGAAATCCAAACTCGAGGTAAAATGCCGTGTTCACCGTTCATCTACTCATGGAACTGCCGTAGACCGCTCAAATCAATTGCTTCCCCCTACCCAAGATGTTCTCAAATGCCCGGGGCCTTGGACTGAAGACAACTAAAGATAGCTCGGTAGGGCCGGCAAGCTGGCGGTGACGTGGGCGGGGCAGTGTCGGCGTCTGACAAGCATGTCGACCGAGTTGCTCAAACCGACGTGACTTTTGTTCTCATCACAATACTCAGATACACACAAAATGGCACCTCCAGCAATCATCGCACCTTCAATCCTCTCGGCCGACTTTGGCGCTCTGGGCAAGGCATGCTCAGACACCATCGGTCATGGCGCTGACTGGCTCCACGTCGATATTATGGACGGTCACTTTGTGCCCAACATGACCTTTGGCGCTCCCGTTGTTACCATGATCCGTCCTCATGTCGAAAAGCCTACCGAGTCCTTTGGCAAGGGTACTTTCGACTGCCATATGATGATCGCCGAGGTCAGTCCTATCCTATCGAAGACGACTTCTTTGGAAGCAAAAGACTGATTGTCGTTAGTAGCCCAAGAAGTGGGTCAAGGAGTTCAAGAACGCAGGTTGCGATCTGTACTGCTTCCACTACGAAGCTGCTGTCGATTCCACCGCCGCCGAGGAACCTTCAGCCACGTCGGAGAAGAAGACTAGCCCGAAAGAGCTCATCAAATACATCCACGACCAAGGTCTGAGAGCTGGAATTGCTCTCAAGCCCGGTACTCCCGTCGATGTTCTTTACGATATTCTGGACAGCAAGACTCAGGACGAGGTTCCCGATGTACGCACGAGTCAGCTCCCGAGAAGGACAAGAAGCTAATACAATACAGATGGTTCTTATCATGACCGTCGAGCCCGGCTTCGGTGGCCAGAAGTTCATGCCCGAAATGATGCCCAAGGTCGAGGCCCTCCGCAAGCGCTACCCCGAGCTTAACATCGAGGTCGACGGTGGTCTGTCCGAGAAGACTATTGATGTCGCTGCCGATGCCGGCGCAAATGTCATTGTCGCTGGATCAGCTGTCTTCGGTGCCAAAGATCCCTCAGAGGTCATCGCCAAGCTAAGAGAAGCCATTGAGAAGAGAAGATGACTATCTGCAAAAATTTGATACAAGATTAGGCTGAGTTGGAAGCAATAATAGACTTGTTGAGACATACGATATACACGACTTCTTTCCATCGACACCCAGCGCTGACCGAGAACTAAGCAGAACAAACAATCTCGTCAGGCGTGCTTTTCCTGACCTCTGCCCCTGTTGTTCCTCCTACATGTTTGGCTAAACCCCCTCTCAGGAGCCCATCCCCCCTCCCGAACCTGAACACAATCATGACACTATTCAAGAACGACATCCCTACTTCTCGATGCTGTTGCTATGTCTGCCGCCGTCAACTCGAAATGGCATGGTCACGAGACCGAAGCAGGCCTGACGCTCGACCACGCAAACCACCTCAACCAAGCTCACTTCCAACTACCCCTTATATACAACTAATTTCATTCCCTCCTTGTCCCCAGCCAAGCAAGGGTCCCGCTCCTACCCGACTGGAGTGTGTTTGACCCACTTGGCTGGCGTGGGCATTCGCCAACCTCCGTCCCATCGACCGTGCACGAGTTCAAGCCTCGTGATGGTCGAATACTTCCGCACTCACCACGGATAATAAGAGAACGCGG